>NC_133827.1:40553096-40695596 GCF_047830755.1 Zonotrichia albicollis | reverse complement strand
TAGCTAAAAACCAAGAATTATTATTTATCATGGAAATTATGGAATGATGATGTCCTGGAATTCAGGAAACCGCCTCATTTTCCACGAGTGACAAAAATGAGTGATAAAGCAGGCTGGAAATGAACTGTACCATGTGATATGGAGGGATCACTATTAAAGAACACCCAAAACCATGAAAATGGTTGTGAATATTGCCAAAAATGAAGGTTTGAATTGTACCTTGACAAACCTGCAGAGCCTGAGCCCGTCCTGCCAGCGGGAGGAGCTGGCTCAAAATTAACTGTACCATTTGCTATGGAGAGATAACTATTGAAGAACACCCAAAACTATAAAAATGGCAGTGAATATTGCCAAAAACCAGGTTTGTGCTGTACCTTGACAAACCTGCAGAGCTTGAGGTCAGCGGGACAAGCAGGCCAGAAATGAGCAGCACCATTTGATATAGAGATAATTACTGAAGAACACCCAAAACCACAAAAATGGTTGTGAATATTGCCAAATTCAATGAACTGTACCCTGACAAACCTGCAGAGCCTGAGGCCCAGCACCATTTGCTATGGAGAAATAACTATTAAAGAACACCCAAAACCACAAACATGGCAGTGAATATTGCCAAAAACCAGGTTTGAACTGTACCTTGACAAACCTGCAGAGCCTGAGCCCATTGTGCCAGCAGGAGGAGCTGGCTGGAAATGAACTGCACCATTTGCTATGGAGAGATGACTACTGAAGAATACCCAAAACTATAAAAATGGCAGTGAATATTGCCAAAAACCAGGTTTGTGTTGTACCTTGACAAACCTGCAGAGCTTGAGGTCAGCGGGACAAGCAGGCCAGGAATGGGCAGCACCATTTGATATAGAGATCACTACTGAAGAACACCCAAAACCATAAAAATGGTTGTGAATATTGCCAAAAACCAGGTTTGAACTGTACCTTGATAAACCTGCAGAGCCTGAGGCCAGTGGGACAAGCAGGCCAGAAATGAGCAGCACCATTTGATATGGAGAGATCACTATTAAAGAACACCCAAACCCACAAAAATGGCAGTGAATATTGCCAAATTCAATGAACTGTACCTTGACAAACCTGCAGAGCCTGAGGCCAGTGGGAGGAGCTGACTGGAAATGAGCGGCACCATTGGATATGGAGAAATAACTATGGAAGAACACCCAAAACCACAAAAATGGCAGTGAATATTGCCAAATTCAATGAACTGTACCTTGACAAACCTGCAGAGTCTGAGCCCGTCCTGCCAGCAAGAGGAGCACCCAGGAACTGAGCTGCACCATTTGCTATGGAGGGATCACCATGGAAGAACACCCAAAACTATAAAAATGGCAGTGAATATGCCAAAAATGAGGTTTGTATTGTACCTTGACAAACCTGCAGAGGCGGAGCCCGTCCTGCCAGCGGGAGAACTGGATGGAAATGAGCGACACCATTGGATATAGAGAGATAACTATGGAAGAACACCCAAAACCATAAAAATGGCTGTCAATATTGCCAAATTCAATGAACTGTACCTTGACAAACCTGCAGAGGCGGAGCCCGTCCTGCCAGCGGGCGCAGCCGGCGTGGCCGTGCAGGATGCCCGGGTACGGGGAGATGCGCAGGTGCACCAGGGAGCCGTCCGCCCTCCTGAGGGTCACCTGGCTCCCCACAAAGCTCACGATCCGAGGGCTCTGCCTGAACTCACTGCCCACAGAAAGCAAAAGAAGCCACTGTTAAGTTGTTTTTACAACAAAAGGATTTAAGGTTGATTATTTGTGACGTGGCGTTTTGCTGTTTTTAACAGCCGATGTCATCGGAACAAATTTTTTCTGGTTTTTTTTCACAAAACCTGAGGTAAAATTTTATGAGAAAAAATACAAATTTTGCTTTTACCTCAAGTTGCTGCTCTGCTTTCCAACTTTACATCATCATTTCAACCCTAAACTTCATAATTCTCCTTATAAATCCCCTTTTTTCCTCATTTCCCAAGCACAAAACAGCAGAATTTCCCCAGTTGCAAGGCCAGGTTTACTCCTCCCAAGCATAGCTTGCTATGAAACGAGGGGGAATAATTAAAATAAATCCTAGTTGGATTAAAAAGGAATTTCCTACCTGGCATCTTTCTCATAGAGGGTTTTTGGGAGGAGGTCTTTGTCCACGTAGACAGTGTTGGGATAATACCAGACTGTGAATTTGCAATCCTGAATTCCACACAGGATATTGCAGCCATCATTCCAGGCCAGGCTCTGCACCATCGTCCCTGCATTCACACACCACAAAAAATCATCACAAATTCATAAATACATAAAGAAATACATAAAACATTACCAGGAGAAACCTCAAAGTAAAGGGAATTATAACAAGGTGGCTACTCGGCTTTTTTGGTTGATTTTTTAAGGTTTTAACCCCAAATTTGTAGCATTTTAAAAGCTGCTTTGGAGGGAAATGATAGAAAAATCAACAGAATTTAGATAAAATTTACTGAAATTCTTTCTACCTCTATCATATAAAAGTAAAAGGTTTTTTGTCCCAAATTCAATTTCACTATTAATTAAGCAAAATATTGTCTCTTGCATTAAATATAATGGAGGGAAATGATAGAAAAATCAACAGAATTTAGATAAAATTTACTGAAATTCCTTCTACCTCTACCACATAAAAGATATTTTTCCAAATTCAATTTCACTATTAATTAAGCAAAATGTTGTCTCTTGCATTAAATATAATGGAGGGAGATGATAGAAAAATCAACAGAATTTATGACAATAAAATTTACTGAAATTCTTTCTACCTCTACCACACAAAAGGTATTTTTCCCAAATTCAATGTCCCTATTAATTAAGCAAAATGTTGTCTCTTGCATTAAATATAATGGAGGGAAATAATAGAAAAATCAACAGAATTTAGATAAAATTTACTGAAATTCTTTCTACCTCTACCACACCAAAGGTATTTTTCCCAAATTCAATTTCACTATTAATTAAGCAAAATGTTGTCTCTTGCATTAAATATAATGGAGGGAGATGATAGAAAAATCAACAGAATTTAGATAAAATTTACTGAAATTGTTTCTACCTCTATCATATAAAAGCAAAAGGTTTTTTTTTCCAAATTCAATTTCACTATTAATTAAGCAAAATGTTGTCTCTTGCATTAAATATAATGGAGGGAAAAGATAGAAAAATCAACAGAATTTAGATAAAATTTACTGAAATTCTTTCTATCTCTATCATATAAAAGCTAAACGTTTTTTTCCCAAATTCAATGTCACTATTAATTAAGCAAAATGTTGCCTCTTGCATTAAATATAATGGAGGGAGATGATAGAAAAATCAACAGAATTTATGACAATAAAATTTACTGAAATTCTTTCTACCTCTACCACACAAAAGGTATTTTTCCCAAATTCAATGTCCCTATTAATTAAGCAAAATGTTGTCTCTTGCATTAAATATAATGGAGGGAAATGATAGAAAAATCAACAGAATTTATGACAATAAAATTTACTGAAATTCTTTCTACCTCTATGACATAAAAGCAAAAGGTTTTTTTCCCAAATTCAATTTCCCTATTAATTAAGCAAAATGTTGTCTCTTGCATTAAATATAATGGAGGGAGATGACAGAAAAATCAACAGAATTTAGATAAAATTTACTGAAATTCTTTCCACCTCTACCACACAAAAGGTATTTTTCCCAAATTCAATTTCACTATTAATTAAGCAAAATGTTGTCTCTTGCATTAAATATAAATTTATTTCCCTCCCAGCATCTTCCCAAAGAGCAATTTGAATTTTTCTCACCTATTTTGACAATTTTCTGCTCCTTCCCAAACCTTTTCACTGAGGTGATGAAAAGATCTCTGTTTTTATCAATAAAAGCTATTTTTCTCTCACTGGTCAGCCCTTTTTGGTCCAAAGCAATCTCCACAATCTCTGTCTGGAAAGATAAAAGAGAATTTCTGATTTTTGTTTTGGAGATTTTATATCTGGACATTCAAATTGATCTTTTTTCCTAAAAACAAGGCAGCAAAATTCTTGGAAAAACCGGGTTGGAAAAACATTTTGTGTGTGATTTCTCTGGGAATAAATCATTCCATGGGGTTAAAATTAAGATTATTTAAAGTCCTTTCCAACCCAACCCATTCCATGATTCTGTGATTTTATAAACTGAATTTCATGAAGATTAAAACAGCTCTGAGGACGACACAGAGCATTAAAAGTCAGCTGAAAAGCTCCTTTCTATTAAGATTTTAAATCCTTTAATGTGTTTTTAGTGCCATTATTGAGGAAATGCATTAGTGATTCTGAATTTTGGAGTGAAATAAAGACATTAAAGCCTTCACTTTACCTTGTGGGTCAGAGGCTTTCCATCCCCCAGTGGCTTCCCAGACAAAGCTTCAAAGATGTAGATAACTGAAGGGAAATAATGATATAATTTATTAAAAAAAGCAGAAGTTGTTAATGGATTTTTCCAGGAATTCCATTCTTTCCTGAGTGTAATTTAGTGCAAGTGGATAAAATATTCTGTGTGAGTTTCACCAGAGATTTGCACAAGATAATCTTATAAAAACCTGAATTTTCACTTCCTGTCCCTATTCTTCATTTCCTGTCTCAAATGGGGCTTTCCAGAAATGACACCAAATTGTGGCAAATCCCTATCATAATTAAAAATCCATAATTAAATCCATGATTTCAATAAATCCACACTTCCAACATCAGATGGACTCCATCTTAACCCACAATTCCATCACTGGGAATGTTTAGAAAGAGGGAAAATTTAAAAAATCCCATCAGGGATTTTTAATTATATTTAATTATTATTCAATATAAATATATAAATATAAATATAAATATATATTTTTATATATATAAATATATAAATATATATATTTATATTATAATATATATTTATACATATTTATAATATATATAATAAAATATGTATAATATAAAATATATATAATATATATATTTATATATATTTATATATATAAATATATAAATATATATAAATATATATTTATATAAATATAAATATATATTTATATAAATATAAATATTTAATTATTATTCAAACATTCCATGGACCAACTGGAAACTCAGAGCCAAACCATTCCCTTGAAGTTTATCAATGAATTTTCCCACAATTCCATCACTGGGAATGTTTAGAAAGAGAGAAAATCCCATCAGGGATTTTTAATTATATTTAATTATTATTCAATATAAATATAAATATATATTTATATATATAAAAATATATATAAATATATATTTATATTATAATATATATTTATATATATTTATAATATATATAATAAAATATATATAATATCAAATATATACAATATATATATTTATATATTTATATATAAATAAATATATATAAATATATATTTATATAAATAAAAATATATATTTATATAAATATAAATATTTAATTATTATTCAAACATTCCATGGACCAACTGGAAACTCAGAGCCAAACCATTGCCTTGAAGTTTATCAATGAATTTCCAGCCAGCCCCATAATTTCATTGATTTTTGTGATAAATCCATGGATTTTTATGCTGAATAAATCAGGATTTACCTTTCTCATCAGCCCTGTCCCTCACAGCCAGGGTGTCATTGCTCAGGGACACGGTCAGGGTGTTTAAAATTTCCGTTCTCATGCCTGGGTATTTTGGGCAGGAAATCAACCTGCCCTCGTAGGAATATAAATAAATTCCTCCTCCATCAACAAGGAGGAAATGCCTAAAAAAAAAATAAAAAAAAAACCCTCAATAACAAAGAATTAAATCAGTAAATAATAGAAATAAATGGATTTTTCACAGTGGGAAAGTTGTTGTTTAATATTCTGCAAATGTTCTTCCAGCTTTCATCATTCCTAAGGTTTATATTTTCAAGATATTCTGGATATCAAGGTATTGATATCTTAAATATTTCCATTTTCAAGATATTCTGGATATCAAGGTATTGATATCTTAAATATTTACATATTCAAGATATCCTGGACATCAAGATATTGATATCTTAAATATTTACATTTTCAAGATATTCTGGATATCAAGGTATTGATATCTTAAATATTTACATATTCAAGATATCCTGGACATCAAGGTATTGATATCTTAAATATTTACATTTTCAAGATATTCTGGATATCAAGGTATTGATATCTTAAATATTTACATATTCAAGATATTCTGGATATCAAGGTATTGATATCTTGAATATTTACATATTCAAGATATTCTGGAATGGAAAGATATTTCTGTATGGAAAAGTTTGGGTTTTTAATGTATTATCTTTTTCCAAAAGAAATATTTATTAGTCAAATATTTATGATTTTACCTGGGTATTTTTTGTTTATTTCTGGTATTTCAATTTAAACTTATTTTTTTTCATTTTATATATATATATATATATATATGCATACAATAAATAAATTTATTCTGATATACACATTTATTTATGATAGAGATAACGTAACAAATAAATACATTTATTTTTGTAATATATTTTAAATATATGATCTATTTAAATATATTTATTTTTGTAATATATTTAAAATATATGATATATTTAAAAATATTTAAATTAATTTTATTTATTATAAATAATAAATAATTAAATTTATATATTTAATAGTTACATTCTGTCCATAATGAGCTTTTTAAGAAGTCAGTACCTCTCTGCTTGCAGAATCAAACTCACAGTTCCTTCCTTCAGGTCAAAAATCAATGGAGTGTTCCAGTTCCTTGTCCTGCAAATACAAAATTAAAAATATATAAATAAAATTATAAATATATAAATATATTAATTTATATATAAATATAAATAAAAATTAAAATATATAAAAATATGTAACACTGCAAGGAAAAATCAGCACAATTATGTTTATATGGATGATTTCATTTTATTTCTAAAATATTGTAAATATTTCTGGCTCTGACAGCGATCTGCACTAGTGTGCACTGAGCAGACACTACACTGAGTATAGAAATTAATTTAAAATAAATTAAAAAAAATTAGAAATAAATTAATTCTTGTGCTTCCAATGAAGTTCCTGTCACTTTTCCAAACAATGTGAGAAAGAAGAATTTGCTTTGCTCATGGAAATATATAACACTGCAGGGAAAAATTGGCAAAATTATATTTATCTGGATTATTTTATTTCTAAAATATTTGAAATATTTCTGACTCTTATACAATGACCTGCACTAGCATTCACTGAGCAGATATTCCATTGAATATTACAATGAATTAAAAGTAACATTTAAAAATAAATAAATAAATAAATAAATAAATAAATAAATAAATGAAGTTAATTCTCATGTTCCCACTCAAGTTTCTGCCACTCTTTTCCAAACAATGTGAGGAAGAGGAATTTGCTTTACTCATGAAAATGTGTAACAATGTTAATAGTTTTGTTAATAATCTATATTTTATATTGCTAACTAATAAATATATATGCTAACATAAATATATTTTATTTCATTTTATTTCCAAAATATTTTAAATATTTCTGCCTCTTTCACCACCATCTGCACTAGCATTTACTGAGCAGATATTCCATTGAATATTTCAATTAATTAAAAATAAATAAATAAATAAATAAATAAATAAATAAATAAAATGAATTCTCATGTTTCCACTCAAGTTTCTGCCACTCTTTTCCAAACAATGTGAGGAATTTGCTTTACTCATGAAAACGTGTAACACTGCAAGCAAAAATTAGCAAAACTATGCTAATAGTTTTGTTAATAATCTATATTTTATATCGCTAAATATATATGGTAAATAAATATATATGCTCACATAAATTTATTTTACTTTATTTTATTTCCAAAATATTTTAAATATTTCTGACTCTTTCACCGTGATCTCCACTAGCATTTACTGAGCAGATATTCCATTGAATATTTCAATTAATTAAAAGTACCATTTAAAAATAAATAAATAAATAAATAAATAAATAAATAAATAAAGTTAATTCTCATGTTCCCACTCAAGTTTCTGCCACTCTTTTCCAAACAATGTGAGGAATTTGCTTTACTCATGAAAACGTGTAACACTGCAAGCAAAAATTATCAAAACCATGCTAACAGTTTTGTTAATAATCTATATTTTATATTGCTAAATATATATGGTAAATAAATATATATGCTAAAATAAATATATTTTATTTTATTTCCAAAATATTTTAAGTATTTCTGACTCTCTTACAGTGATCAGCCCTAGCATTCACTGAGTAGATATTCCACTGAATATTTCAATTAATTAAAAATAACATTTAAAAATAAATAAATAAATAAATAAAATTAATTCTCATGTTTCCACTCAAGTTTCTGCCACTCTTTTCCAAACAATGTGAGGAAGAGGAATTTGCTTTACTCATGAAAACGTGTAACACTGCAAGCAAAAATTAGCAAAACCATGCTAATAATTTTTGCTAATAATCTATATTTTATATTGCTAACTATATACGCTAAATAAAAATGTATGCTAAAATAAATATATTTTATTTTATTTCCAAATATTTTAAGTATTTCTGCCTCTTTCACCGTGATCTGCACCAGCATTTACCGAGCAGATATTCCATTGAACACATCAACTAAAATTTAAAAAATAAATTTAAAATAAATGAATTTTTGTGCTTCCAATGACATTGCTGCCACTTTTCCTCAGAAATCTTTATGGAGGAAAATTGAAAAATTTGGATTTCTCACGAGAAGACGTAGCACTGCAGGGAAGTGCAGACCACCAGGAATCCGTAATTGAGGGAGGCTTTGATGACCCTGTCCCGGAATTCCAGCAGATCCACGGCGTCGTTGCTGACGTTGTGAACCTGGGCAAGGAAAAGTGAAATTCTGATTTATTCCTCAAATATTCCTCAAAATAATCTGATATTAACATTCATATTAATATCAGATATTGATAATCAATATTCCTCAAAATAATCTGATATTCATATTCATATTAATATCAGATATTGATAATCAGTATTGATAATAATATTGATAATCAATATTCCTCAAAATAATCTGATATTAATATTCATATTAATATCAGATATTGATAATCAATATTGATAATAATATTGATAATCAATATTCCTCAAAATAATCTGAGATGGAGCAGTGCCTGAACTCTGAATATTGCTTCGATTGTTTTGCTAAATTTGTTGGATATATTGAAGTAGATAAGGTATATAAATATATATATATATAATTTATATAAATAATTTATATATATATATATCTATAATTTATATATATATATGTAAATATATATATAATTTATATACATAAATTTATTATATATAAATATATATAATTTATATATATAATTTACATATATATGTAAATATATATATAATTTATATATATAAATATATTATATATAAATATATATAATTTATATATATAAATATATATATTTATATGTTTATTTTAAAGCTTTTTTTTTATAATGTTGTAAGGTTTAGTTAATTCAATGGATAATTTACGTTGTGCACCTGGGCAAGGAAACAAAACTGAAATTCTGATTCATTCCTCAAATATTCCTCAAAATAATCTGATATTAATATTCATATTAATATCATATATTGATACTCAATATTGATAATCAATATTCCTCAAAATAATCTGAGATGGAGCAATGCCTGAACTCTGAATATTGCTTCGATGGTTTTGCTAAATTTGTTGGATATATTGAAGTAGATAAGGTATATATATATATATATATGTATATAATTTATATATATAATTTATATATATAAATATATATAATTATATGTTTATTTTAAAGCTTTTTTTTAATTGAAGTAGGTAAGGTATAAATATAATTAATATATATATTTATATGTTTATTTTAAAGCTTTTTTTTTATTGAAGTAGATAAGGTATAAATATAATTAATATATATATTTATATGTTTATTTTAAAGCTTTTTTTTTCTAATGTTTAGTTAATTCAATAGATAATTTACGTTGTGCACCTGAGCAGAGAAACAAAACTGAAATTCTGATTCATTCCATCAAATATTCCTCAAAATAATCTGATATTAATATTCATATTAATATCAGATATTGATAATCAATATTGATAATAATATTGATAATAATATTGATAATCAATATTCCTCAAAATAATCTGATATTAATATTCATATTAATATCAGATATTGATAATAAATTTTTATAATAATATTGATATTATTATTATAATTATTATTATTATATTATTATATATTATATAATATTATTATTAATATTATCCTCAAAATAATCTGAGATGGAGCAATGCTTGAACTCTGAATATTGCTTCGATCGTTTTGCTAAATTTGTTGGATATATTGAAGTAGATAAGGTATATATACATATATATAATTAATATATATAATTTATATATATATGTAAATATATATATAATTTATATATATAAATTTATTATATATAAATATATATATAATTTATATATATAAATATATATAATTATATGTTTATTTTAAAGCTTTTTTTAATTGAAGTAGATAAGGTATAAATATAATTAATATATATATTTATATGTTTATTTTAAAGCTTTTTTTTATAATGTTGTAAGGTTTAGTTAATTCAATAGATAATTTACGTTGTGCACCTGAGCAAGGAAACAAAACTGAAATTCTGATTTATTCCTCAAATATTCCTCAAAATAATCTGATATTAATATCATATATTGATAATCAATATTGATAATCAATATTCCTCAAAATAATCTGAGATGGAGCAATGCTTGAACTCTGAATATTGCTCTGATCGTTTTGCTAAATTTGTTGGATATATTGAAGTAGATAAGGCATAAATATAATTAATATATATATTTATATGTTTATTTTAAAGCTTTTTTTTATTGAAGTAGATAAGGTATAAATATAATTAATATATATATTTATATGTTTATTTTAAAGCTTTTTTTTTATATAATGTTGTAAGGTTTAGTTAATTCAATAGATAATTTACGTTGTGCACCTGGGCAAGGAAACAAAACTGAAATTCTGATTCATTCCTCAAATATTCCTCAAAATAACCTGATATTAATATTCATATTAATATCAGATATTGATAATCAATATTGATAATAATATTCCTCAAAATAATCTGAGATGGAGCAATGCCTGAACTCTGAATATTGCTTCGATTGTTTTGCTAAATTTGTTGGATATATTGAAGTAGATAAGGTATAAATATAATTAATATATATATTTATATGTTTATTTTAAAGCTATTTTTTTATAATGTTGTAAGGTTTAGTTAATTCAATAGATTGGATATATTGATATCCAATATATTGATATATTGAAGTAGATAAGGCTTAAATATAATTAATATATATATTTATATGTTTATTTTAAAGCTTTTTTTTAATTGAAGTAGATAAGGTATAAATATAATTAATATATATATTTATATGTTTATTTTAAACCTTTTTTAATATAATGTTGTAAGGTTTAGTTAATTCAATAGATTGGATATATTGATATCCAATATATTGATATATTGAAGTAGATAAGGCATAAATATAATTAATATATATATTTATATGTTTATTTTAAACCTTTTTTGATAATGTTGTAAGGTTTAGTTAATTCAATAGATAATTTACCTTGTGCACCTGAGCAAGGAAACAAAACTGAAATTCTGATTCATTCCTCAAATATTCCTCAAAATAATCTGATATTAATATTCATATTAATATCAGATATTGATAATCAATATTTACAATAATATTGATAATCAATATTCCTCAAAATAATCTGAGATGGAGCAGTGCCTGAACTCTGAATATTGCTTTGATCGTTTTGCTAAATTTGTTGGATATATTGAAGTAAATAAATATATTGAAGTAGGTAAGGTATAAATATAATTATAATTAATATATATATTTATATGTTTATTTTAAAGCTTTTTTTTATTGAAGTAGACAAGGCATAAATATAATTAATATATATATTTATATGTTTATTTTAAAGCTATTTTTTTAAAATGTTGTAAGGTGTAGTTAATTCAATAGATAATTTAATTATGATTTTTTTTTAGTTTGAGTTTGCTTATATTTTTAACCAGGTGTGAAAATTCCCATTTTCAGAACGTTCAGCTGTTGATGAATGGAGTATTTGAAACGAACACGCCAATGTTTATTTCACTGTTATTTAAATAAATTGAAATGTGTTATTTAAATAAACACTTCACCCAAACCATCCAGGATTGGGATGAAGATGCTGCAAAGCTCTGGAAATTTTATGATCCCACATAAAAGCACAGGAAATTCAGGAGACACGCTGTGCTTTTGTTATTCTGCTTAAAATTTGCTCCAGAAAATCAGAATTTGCCTCAAATCAACAGAGATTTTTTCAGCTCAGAGATTTTAGGGAGCTAAAAATCCATGGGGGGACCTTAAACAAAAAAAATCCAATTTTTTTGGTGGGATTTGGGGATTTTTTTGATGATTTCACCATTGTGAGGTGACTTCCTTCTGATATTTCCTTTATGCACCAACTGCAGAACTCAATTATTGCAAGAGCCTGGAAATTGTGTTAATTGTGTTAATTGCCACCACCACAGCAGCACTAATTAACTTTGCCATTGGAACACTCAGGAAAAAGTGAGTTTTCCCAAGTATATGTTAATGATATACTTCCAAGGATATGTTAATTACCACCACCACAGCAGCACTAATTAACTTTGCCATTGTAACACTCAGGAAAAAGTGACTTTTCCCAAGTCTATGTTAATTATATACTTCCAAGGATATATTAATTACCACCACCACAGCAGCACTAATTAACTTTGCCACTGTAACACTCAGGAAAAAGTGAGTTTTCCCAAGTCTATGTTAATTATATACTTCCAAGGATATGTTAATTGTGTTAATTGCCACCACCACAGCAGCACTAATTAACTTTGCCATTGTAATACTCAGGAAAAAGTGAGTTTTCCCAAGTATATGTTAATTATATACTTCCAAGGATATATTAATTACCACCACCACAGCAGCACTAATTAACTTTGCCATTGGAACACTCAGGAAAAAGTGAGTTTTTCCAAGGATATGTTAATTGTGTTAATTGCCACCACCACAGCAGCACTAATTAACTTTGCCATTGTAACACTCAGGAAAAAAGTGAGTTTTTCCAAGGATATGTTAATTGTGTTAATTGCCACCACCACAGCAGCACTAATTAACTTTGCCATTGTAATACTCAGGGAAAAAGTGAGTTTTCCCAAATATATGTTAATTATATATTTCCAAAGATATATTAATTGCCACCACCACAGCAGCACTAATTAATTGTAATTAATTGTAACACTCAGGAAAAAGTGAGTTTTCCCAAGGATATGTTAATTATATACTTCCAAGGATAGGTTAATTGCCACCACCACAGCAGCACTAATTAACTTTGCCATTGAAACACTCAGGAAAAAGTGAGTTTTCCCAAATATATATTAATTATATACTTCCAAAAATATATTAATTGCCACCACCACAGCAGCACTAATTAACTTTGCCATTGTAATACTCAGGAAAAAGTGAGTTTTCCCAAGTCTATGTTAATTATATACTTCCCAAGGATATATTAATTGCCACCACCACAGCAGCACTAATTAACTTTGCCATTTTAACACTCAGGAAAAAGTGAGTTTTCCCAAGGATATGTTAATTGTGTTAATTGCCACCACCACAGCAGCACTAATTAACTTTGCCATTGTAACACTCAGGAAAAAGTGAGTTTTCCCAAGTCTATGTTAATTATATACTTCCAAGGATAGGTTAATTACCACCACCACAGCAGCACTAATTAACTTTGCCATTGTAACACTCAGGAAAAAGTGAGTTTTCCCAAGTATATATTAATTATATACTTCCAAGGATGTGTTAATTGCCACCACCACAGCAGCACTAATTAATTGTAATTAATTGTAATACTCAGGAAAAAAAAAAAAAATCCATCTGCAAGTTTTTGGTAGGATTTTGCAGGATTTTCCTACATAATATATAAAAATAAAATCACTGCAAAGGAATGAAAATTAAAAATGAGTCAGGGTGAACTTCATTTCCTCAGTCAAGGAGAGAATTCAAATCCCAAGGAGGTCGAGTCAATGTCTGGGAATGAGGGGAAAATTGGGAATTTTGGGCTCTGCCCAATTCCCAAAAGCCAGCAGCAAAATTAAATAAAAAAACCATTAAAGGGTTTCATTAGGAATTTAGGAACTTGATGCTGAAAAGTCCCAAATGTGTAATTTGGAAAATGTGGAAGGATGGAAATCTTGATTGTCCCAGAGAAGAAACCTTGTGAGTCAATGGCTGGGAACACAAAACAAAAATTCCCATTTTGCATTAAAATGAATTTTGGGATGGGGCTGCCCAGCTCTGAGGGGATTTTACCCCCATGGTTCTTCTCTTAATTTAGGTGATTTGGAGGTGGATTTTACCTCTATGGTTATTCTCTTAATTAAGGCAATTTGGAGGTGGATTTTACCTTCATGGTTCTGTTAATTAAAGTGATTTGGAAGTGGATTTTACCTTCATGGTTCTGTGAATTAATGTAATTTGGAGGTGGATTTTAGCTTCATGGTTCTTACCTAATTAAGGTGATTTGGAAGTGGATTTTACCTTCATGGTTCTCCTCTTAATTAATGTAATTTGGAAGTGGATTTTACCTCCATGGTTATTCTCTTAATTAAGGTGATTTGGAAGTGGATTTTACCTTCATGTCTATTCCCTAATTAAGGTGATTTGGGGGTGGATTTTACCTTCAAGTTTCTCCTCTTAATCAAGGTAATTTGGAAGTGGATTTTACCTTCATGGTTCTCTTAATTAAAGTGATTTGGAGGTGGATTTTACCTTCATGGTTTTCTGAATTAATGTAATTTGGAAGGGGATTTTATCTCCATGGTTCGCTGAATTAATGTAATTTAGAAGTGGATTTTACCTCCATGGTTTTCCTCTGAATTAATGTAATTTGGAAGTGGATTTTACCTCCATGGTTATTCTCTGAATTAAAATGAATTGGAAGTGGATTTTACCTTCATAATTCTCTGAATAAAGGTAATTTTGAAGTGGATTTTACCTCCAAGGTTCTCCTCTTAATTAAGGTAATCTGGAAGTGGATTTTAACTTCATGGTTCTCTGAATTAATGTAATTTGGAAGTGGATTTTACCCTCATGGTTCTTCTCTGAATTAAGGTGATTTGGAAGTGGATTTTACCTTCATAATTCTCTGAATTAATGTAATTTGGAAGTGGATTTTACCCCCATAGTTCTTCTCTTAATTAAGGTGATTTGGAAGTGGATTTTATCTTCATGGTTCTCTTAAGGGATTTGGAAGTGGATTTTACCTCCATGGTTATTCTATTAATTAAGGTGATTTCGAAGTAGATTTTACCTTCATGGTTTTTGAAATTAAGGTAATTTAAAAGTGGATTTTATCTCCATGGTTCGCTGAGTTAATGTAATTTGGAGGTGGATTTTACCCCCATGGTTCTCTGAATTAAGGTGATTTGGAAGTGGATTTTACCTCCATAGTTCTTCTCTTAATTAAGGTGATTTGGAGGTGGATTTTACCTTCATGATTCTTTTAATTAATGTAATTTGGAGGTGGATTTTACCTCCATGGTTCTCTTAATTAAAGTGATTTGGAAGTGGATTTTACCTTCATGGTTTTCTGAATTATGGTAATTTAGAAGTGGATTTTACCCTCATGGTTCTCCTCTGAATTAAGTTAATTTGGAGGTGGATTTTACCCCCATGGTTCTTCTCTTTAATTAAGGTAATTTAGAAGTGGATTTTACCTTCATGGCTCTTTTCTTAATCAAGATGATTTGGAGGTGGATTTTACCCCCATGGTTCTCATAATTAATGTAATTTGGAGGTGGATTTTACCTTCATGGTTCTCTTAAGGGATTTAGAAGTGGATTTTACCTCCATGGTTATTCTCTTAATTAAAGTGATTTGGAAGTGGATTTCAGCTCCATGGTTCTCTTAATTAAGGTATTGTGGAGGTGGATTTTACCTTCATGGTTCTTCTCTTAATTAGATTTGGAAGTGGATTTTACCCCCATGGTTCACCTCTTAATTAAGGTAATTTGGAGGTGGATTTTACCTTCATGGTTCTCCTCTTAATTAAGGTGATTTAGAAGTGGATTTTACCTTCATGGTTCTCCTCTTGACCAAGGTGATTTGGAAGTGGATTTTACCTTCATAATTCTCTTAATTAAGGCAATTTGGAGGTGGATTTTACCCCCATGGTTCTCTTAAGGGATCTGTAAGTGGATTTTACCTCCATGGTTATTCAATTAATTAAGGTAATTTGGAAGTGGATTTTACCTTCATAATTCTCTTAATTAAGGTGATTTGGAAGTGGATTTTACCTTCATGGCTCTTCCCTAATTTAGGTAATTTGGAAGTGGATTTTACCCCTATGGTTCTTCTCTTAATTAAAGTGATTTGGAAGTGGATTTTACCTCCATGGTTCTTCTCTGAATTAATGTAATTTGGGTGTGGATTTTACCTTCATGGTTCTCTTAATCAAGGTGATTTGGAAGTGGATTATACCTTCATAATTCTCTGAATTAATGTATTGTGGAAGTGGATTTTACCCCCATGGTTATTCTCTGAATTAAGGTAATTTGGAAGTGGATTTTACCTCCATGGTTCTCTTAATTAATGTAATTTGGAAGTGGATTTTACCTCCATGGTTCTTCCCTAATTAAGGTAATTTGGAGGTGGATTTTACCTCCATAGTTCTTCTCTTAATTAAGGTGATTTGGAAGTGGATTTTACCTTCATGGTTCTCTGAATTAATGTAATTTGGAGGTGGATTTTACCTTCATGGTTCTCTTAATTAAAGTGATTTGGAAGTGGATTTTACCTCCATGGTTCTCCTCTTAAATAAGGTGATTTGGAGGTGGATTTTACCTTCATAATTCTCTGAATTAAGGTAATTTGGAGGTGGATTTTATCTCCATGGTTCTTCTCTTAATTAAAGTGATTTGGAGGTGGATTTTACCTTCATGGTTCTCTGAATTAATGTATTGTGGAAGTGGATTTTACCTCCATGGTTCTCCTCTTTAATTAATGTAATTTGGAAGTGGATTTTACCCTCATGGTTCTTCCCTAATTAATGTAATTTGAAGGTGGGTTTTACCTTCACGGTTCTTCTCTTAATCAAGGTGATTTGGAAGTGGATTTTACCTTCATAATTCTCTGAATTAATATAATTTGGAGGTGGATTTTACCTCCATGGTTCTCTTAATTAAGGTAATTTAGAAGTGGATTTTACCTTCATGGTTCTCTTAATTAAAGTGATTTGGAAGTGGATTTTACCTCCATGGTTATTCTCTGAATTAAGGTAATTTAGAAGTGGATTTTACCTTCATGGTTCTGTGAATTAAGGTGATTTGGAAGTGGATTTTACCCCCATGGTTTTCTGAATTAATGTAATTTGGAAGTGGATTTTACCTTCATGGTTCTCTTAAGGGATTTGGAAGTGGATTTTACCTCCATGGTTATTCTCTTAATTAAAGTGATTTTGAAGTCGATTTTACCCTCATGGTTCTCTTAATTAAGGTAATTTAGAAGTGGATTTTCTCTCCATGATTCTCTGAATTAAGGTAATTTGGAGGTGGATTTTACCTTCATGGTTCTCCTCTTAATTAATCTAATTTGGAGGTTGATTTTACGTTCATGGTTCACCTCTTAATTAAAGTGATTTGGAGGTGGATTTTACCTTCATAGTTCTCTTAAGGGATTTGGAAGTGGATTTTACCTTCATGGTTCTTCTCTTAATTAAGGTAATCTGGAAGTGGATTTTACCTTCATAATTCTCTTAATTAAGGTGATTTGGAAGTGGATTTTACCTTCATGGTTCTTTTAATTAATGTAATTTGGAGCTGGATTTTACCTTCATGGTTCTCCTCTTAATTAAGGTAATTTGGAAATGGATTTTACCTCCATGGTTCTCTGAATTAAGATGATTTGGAAATGGATTTTACCTTTATGGTTCTTCTCTGAATTAATGTAATTTGGAGGTGGATTTTACCTCCATGGTTCTCTGAATTAAGGTAATTTGGAGCTGGATTTTACCTTCATGGTTCTTCTCTTAATTAAAGAGATTAGGAGGTGGATTTTACCTTCATGGTTCACTCTTAATTAATGTAATTTGGAGGTGGATTTTACCTTCATGGTTCTGTGAATTAATGTAATTTGGAAGTGGATTTTACCCCCATGGTTATTCTCTGAATTAAGGTGATTTGGAACTGGATTTTACCTTCATAATTCTCTTAATTAATGTAATTTGGAGGTGGATTTTACCTCCATGGTTTTCCGAATTAAGTTAATTTGGAAGTAGATTTTACCCCCATGGTTCTCTTAATTAAAGTGATTTGGAGGTGGATTTTACCTTCATGGTTCTCCTCTTGACCAAGGTGATTTGGAAGTGGATTTTACATTCATAATTCTCTGAATTAATGTAATTTGAAGGTGGATTTTACCTCCATGTTTCTCTTAATTAAGGTGCTTTGGGTGTGGATTTTACCTTCATGGTTCTCTTAAGGGATTTGGAAGTGGATTTTACCTCCATGGTTATTCTATTAATTAAGGTAATCTGGAAATGGATTTTACCTTCATGGTTCTCCTCTTAATTAGGGTAATTTGGAAGTTGTGCCACTCCCAGTGCTGCTCCAGCAGGTGGGCAAAGATGACCTGGCCATTGCCACAGGCCCCTGCCAGCTGGGTGCCATCGATGGACCACGAAATGCCAAAAATGCTGCCCGTGCTGGGCTTCTCCAGGGCATAGGACCACTGAAAATAAGAAAAAAAATCAGAATTTTAGTCACTCTGTGCTTTTAGAAATTAGTTCTTGTCAGGAATACCTTTGCAGGGTTGGGGTTTTTCAAGCAGTGATAAAATAAATGGAATTTTTGTTGGGTTGGGGTTGGATGTTTGAGTCAGTTTGGGAAATGAATAAAAGGAAAAGCAGCAGGGAAAGCAGAAAATAAAAAGTCACAATGTTGGGATGTTTAAGTCAGTTTGGGAAATGAATAAAAGGAAAAGCAGCAGGGAAAGCAGAAAATAAAAAGTCAAATAAAATGTTGGAAATACATCAGTTATCAGTTTTCTACTCCTGATTTATTCCAAGTGTGTTCTCATTCATAAATCCACGCAATCACTACATAAAATTAAGGTGCTAAAGAAATAATTACATTTTTTCCACTTTGTTACTGTCCAAATGAAGGATTAATTAAAAATTTCCTCCAGCAAATACCTTAATTCCTAATTCCCTCAGCCTCATCCATGAGACTCCTCTGAAGTTTAATTAAATAAAATGCCAAAAATTAGAATTTCCAGACCAAGACATTTTTAAAATTCCCTGCATATATTAGAGATGCTTGTGAACTCTGCGGTTTTCAGGTAAAAATTTCATGTCCCAAAAAGCAAAATATTATTTTTAAAATATTATAAAAATTATAATATTTTATTCTATTTTATTAATATATATTTCATTATATTTTATATATATTTTATTATATTTTTATATATATTTTATTATATTTTTTTAAATATTATAATTAAAAAGAAAATATTCTGGTCAGCAAAACATGCTGGCAATCACAAGCAGTTTTTGCTGATAAAACACTCACCTGTACATTGATATCCTGAGGAATATTTGATTTATTATTAATAAATTTGGATGATTCCTAGAGTTATACTGTGGAATTTTCTATATCTTATTTTATAATATAAATTTAAAACTATTATAATTAAAAAGAAAATATTCTGGTCAGCAAATCACAAGCAGTTTTTCTGATAAAACACCCACCTGTACATTGATATCCTGAGGAATATTTGATTTATTATTAATAAATTTGGACGATTTCCAGAGTTTTACAGTGGAATTTTCTATTTTATTATATTGAATAATTTTTTTGGAGATAGATAAAATAAATTTGCAGAGTTTTACACCGGAAAAGATGAAAATAATTTAAAAAATGAAATTATTAAAAAAATTAAAAAATGAAATTATTAAAATAATTTAAAAAATGAAACGATTAAAATAATTTAAAAAATGAAATGATTAAAATAATTTAAAAAATGAAACGATTAAAATAATTAAAAAATGAAACGATTAAAATAATTTAAAAAATGAAACAATTAAAATAATTAAAAAATGAAACGATTAAAATAATTAAAAAATGAAATGATGAAAATAATTTAAAAAATGAAACGATTAAAATAATTTAAAAAATGAAATGATTAAAATAATTTAAAAAATGAAATTATTAAAATAATTTAAAAATCGAAATTATTAAAATAATTTAAAAAATGAAATGATTAAAATAATTTAAAAAATGAAAAGATGAAAATAATTTAAAAAATGAAATTATTAAAATAATTTTAAAAAATGAAAAATGGAAAATATTTGAAATATTTGGAATTTGGACTCACCCCAGTTTTGTCACAGAGCCTCAGGGTGTTGAAGGATCCCACAGCAAACAATTCTCCATGCAGGGCCCAGGCAATGGCAGTGATGGGATATTGGTGGGGCTGGGAATTGTACAGGGCATGGCCAAAACTGTCCCACACCTGCAGAAAAATCCAATTTATCCATGAACCCACCCTGGGATTAGCCCAGAAAAATAAATCCCCCAAAGGATTTGGTGGAAGTGGAAAAATGGCTGTATTACAGTGAATTTTTGGTTTATATATAGATATTTTTTGGTATTTTTGTTGTTGAAGGAGTGTGATTTCCACTCATGTTTTCAGGGGAAGTTGAAAAAATCATCTGTATTATATGTGTGTATATATATATATATATAATATATAATATATAATATATAATATATAATACATAATATATAAAATATATATATAACATAGTATATTATATATAATATATTATATAGTATATAGAATAGTATTATAATATATAATATAGTATATTATATAATATAAATAATATATTATATATAAATATACATGACACATATTTTATATATAATATATAATATATAATATATAATACATAATATATAAAATATATATATATAACATAGTATATTATATATAATATATTATATAGTATATAGTATAGTATTATAATATATAATATAGTATATTATATAATATAAATAATATATTATATATAAATATACATGACACATATTTTATAGATAATATATATAATATATATTATATATAGTATATATTATATATATTATATATAAAAATATATAAATTTCTCATTTAATATATATATAATATATATAATATATACTTCTAATATATTTCAAATCTAATTAATAGATTAATAATAATAATAAAATATATTTTACTGAGGGATTCACTGTCCCTGTAGTAGAAAACAGCAGTTTTATCTCTTTTAATTTAATATACCAGCTTCTATTAATTCAAATAATCCCTTCCATATTTGTCCATATTTTTCTTTTTGTTTCACCCCCATTTTAACAACTTTTATCCTCCAGTATTTAAAAAAAATTCTCATTTTATCTTACTCCAGCGCGAGGTGCATTTATAAATAATATATTTATTTTTTTTAATGTGTGATTGATGATTTCTCATTTTATTTTGGGTTTCCAGGGGAAAATTTTGAATTTTTTGGGCAGGATTTGAGGCTGAGCTCACCTTGTACCTGCAATCCTCGCCCGCAGACAGGATCAGGTCGTTCACTGAATTCCAGTCTGTCTTCAAAATCAAACCATCATGGGCCTTCCACTGCAAAATTCCACAAAAATCCTATTTTCAATATTCATCTCTTGCTGGATTTGATGGTCTCCGAGGTTTTTATCTTAACAATTTTATGATTTAGCAGGAAAATAAATGAAATAAATGAAATGAAATAAAGCCTGAGCGAGGCAGAATCAATCTGCGTTCAAATCCTTCATGAAAAAAATCAAATTAAAAATTCAAATTTTTAATCCAAAAATCCATTCAAATTTTTAATCCAAAAAAAATTCAAATTCCACCAGAGAAAAGGGAAGGAAAGGCTGCTCTACTAAATACTAAATACAGTGTTTATTTCTGTAAATAAATCTTATTAATGAATCAGAATTTGAATGGTACCTTCAGAATCAAACCATCATGGGCCTTCCACTGCAAGGGAAAAATCAATTCCACAATTCCACAAAATTCCTATTTTCAATATTCATCTCTTGTTGGACTTGATGATCTCCGAGGTTTTTCCCCAATCTTAACAATTTTATGATTTAGCAGGAAAATAAATGAAATAAAGCCCGAACGAGGCAGAATCAAAAATCCTTCAGGAAAAAAATCAAATTAAAAATTCAAATTTTTAATCCAAAAAAAATTCAAATTCAACCAGAGAAAAGGGAAGGAAAGGCTGCTTTACTAAATACTAAATACAGTGTTTATTTCTGTAAATAAATCTTATTAATGAATCAGAATTTGAATGGTACCTTCAGAATCAAACTATCATGGGCCTTCCACTGCAAGGAAAAAATAAATTCTACAAAAATCCTATTTTCAATATTCATCTCTTGTTGGATTTGATGATCTCCGAGGTTTTTATCTTAATAATTTTATGATTTAGCAGAAAAATAAATGAAATAAAACCTGAAGGAGGCAGAATCAATCTGCGTTCAAATCCTTCAGGAAAAAAATCAAATTAAAAATTCAAATTTTTAATCCAAAAAAAATTCAAATTCAACCAGAGAAAAGGGAAGGAAAGGCTGCTTTACTAAATACTAAATACAGTGTTTATTTCTGTAAATAAATCTTATTAATGAATCAGAATTTGAATGGTACCTTCAGAATCAAACTATCATGGGCCTTCCACTGCAAGGAAAAAATAAATTCTACAAAAATCCTATTTTCAATATTCATCTCTTGTTGGATTTGATGATCTCCGAGGTTTTTATCTTAATAATTTTATGATTTAGCAGAAAAATAAATGAAATAAAACCTGAAGGAGGCAGAATCAATCTGCGTTCAAATCCTTCAGGAAAAAAATCAAATTAAAAATTCAAATTTTTAATCCAAAAAAAATTCAAATTCAACCAGAGAAAAGGGAAGGAAAGGCTGCTTTATTAAATACTAAATACAGTGTTTATTTCTGTAAATAAATTTTATTAATGAGTCAGAATTTGAATGGTACCTTCAGAATCAAACCCTCGTGGCCTTTCCACTGCAAGGAAAAAATCAATTCCACAATTCCACAAAATTCCTATTTTCAATATTCATCTCTTGTTGGATTTGATGATCTTGGAGGTTTTTATCTCAACAATTTTATGATTTAGCAGGAAAATAAATGAAATAAAGCCTGAGCGAGGCAGAATCAATCTGCGTTAAAATCCTTCCGAAAAATTCAAATTTTTAATCCAAAAAAATTCAGATTCAACCAGAGAAAAGGGAAGGAAAGGCTGCTTTACTAAGATTTATTTTATTTTACAAGATTTATTTATTTCTGTAAAAAAATCTTATTAATGACTCAGAATTTGAATGGTACCTGCAGAATCAAACCCTCGTGGGCCTTCCACTGCAAGGGAAAAATCAATTCCACAAAATTCCACAAAAATCCTATTTTCAATATTCACCTCTTGTTGGATTTGATGATCTCTGAGGTTTTTCCCCAATCTTAACAATTTTATGATTTAGCAGAAAAATAAATGAAATAAATCCTGAGCGAGGCAGAATCAAAAATCCTTCAGGAAAAAATCCATTCAAATTTTTAATCCCAAAAAAATTCAAATTCAACCAGAGAAAAGGGAAGGAAAGGCTGCTTTACTAATATTTATTTTATTTTACAAGATTTATTTATTTCTGTAAATAAATCTTATTAATGAATCAGAATTTGAATGGTACCTGCAGAATCAAACCCTCGTGGGCCTTCCACTGCAAGGAAAAATAAATTCCACAAAAATCCTATTTTCAATATTCACCTCTTGCTGGACTTGATGATCTCCGAGGTTTTTATCTTAATAATTTTATGATTTAGCAGGAAAATAAATTAAATAAAACCTGAAGGAGGCAGAATCAATCTGCGTTCAAATCCTTCAGGAAAAAAATCAAATTAAAAATTCAAATTTTTAATCCAAAAAAAATTCAAATTCAACCAGAGGAAAGGGAAGGAAAGGCTGCTTTACTAAATACTAAATACAATATTTAATTCTGTAAATAAATCTTATTAATGAATCAGAATTTGAATGGTACCTTCAGAATCAAACCATCATGGGCCTTCCACTGCAAGGGAAAAATAAATTCTACAAAAATCCTATTTTCAATATTCATCTCTTGCTGGACTTGATGATCTCCGAGGTTTTTATCTTAATAATTTTATGATTTAGCAGGAAAATAAATGAAATAAAGCCTGAGCGAGGCAGAATCAATCTGAGTAAAATCCTTCAGGAAAAAAATCAAATTGAAAATTCAAATTTTTAATCCAAAAAAATTCAAATTCAACAAAAGAAAAGGGAAGGAAAGGCTGCTTTACTAAATACTAAATACAGTGTTTAATTCTGTAATTAATCTTATTAATGAATCAGAATTTGAATGGTACCTTCAGAATCAAACCCTCGTGGGCCTTCCACTGCAAGGGAAAAATAAATTCCACAAAAATCCTATTTTCAATATTCATCTCTTGCTGGACTTGATGATTTCCAAGGTTTTTATCTCAACAATTTTATGATTTAGCAGGAAAATAAATGAAATAAATGAAATGAAATAAAGCCTGAGCGAGGCAGAATCAAAAATCCTTCAGGAAAAAATCCATTCAAATTTTTAATCCCAAAAAAATTCAAATTCAACCTTTCAAGGAAAGGCTGCTTTACTAAATACTAAATACAGTGATTATTTCTGTAAATAAATCTTATTAATGAATCAGAATTTGAATGGTACCTTCAGAATCAAACCCTCGTGGGCCTTCCACTGCAAGGGAAAAATCAATTCCACAAAATTCCACAAAAATCCTATTTTCAATATTCACCTCTTGTTGGATTTGATGATCTCCGAGGTTTTTATCTTAACAATTTTAAGATTTAGCAGGAGAATAAATGGAATAAAGCCTGAGCGAGGCAGAATCAAACTGCGTTCAAATCCTTCAGGAAAAAATCCAATTTTTAATCAAAAAAAATTCAGATTCAACCAGAGACAAGGGAAGGAAAGGCTGCTTTACTAAGATTTATTTTATTTTACAAGATTTATTTATTTCTGTAAATAAATCTTATTAATGAATCAGAATTTGAATGGTACCTTCAGAATCAAACCCTCGTGGGCCTTCCACTGCAAGGAAAAAATAAATTCCACAAAATTCCACAAAATTCCTATTTTCAATATTCATCTCTTGTTGGATTTGATGATCTCCGAGGTTTTTATCTCAACAATTTTATGATTTAGCAGGAAAATAAATGAAATAAAGCCTGAGCGAGGCAGAATCAAACTGCGTTCAAATCCTTCAGGAAAAAAATCAAATTCAAAAATTCAAATTTTTAATCCAGAAAAAAATTCAAATTCAACCAGAGAAAAGGGAAGGAAAGGCTGCTTTACTAAGATTTATTTTATTTTACAAGATTTATTTATTTCTGTAAATAAATTTTATTAATGAGTCAGAATTTGAATGGTACCTTCAGAATCAAACCCTCGTGGGCCTTTCCACTGCAAGGGAAAAATAAATTCTACAAAAATCCTATTTTCAATATTCATCTCTTGTTGGACATGATGATCTCCGAGGTTTTTATCTCAACAATTTTATGATTTAGCAGGAAAATAAATGAAATAAAACCTGAGCGAGGCAGAATCAATCTGCGTTCAAATCCTCCAGGAAAAAAATCAAATTAAAAATTCAAATTTTTAATCCAAAAAAAATTCAAATTCAACCAAAGGAAAGGGAAGGAAAGGCTGCTTTACTAAATACTAAATACAGTATTTATTTCTGTAAATAAATTTTATTTATGGGTGAAATTTGGGATGGTACCTGCAGAATTTTGGCATTTGGCTGCAGGGGTTTGATGATCAGCTGCTGCCCTGAGGTGAACAGAACTTTGTCAGAGTCAGGGGCCCAGGACACTGAGTACACTGGAGTTCCTGTGGGCAAGGAAAATAAAATATATTAAAAAAAAAAAAAAAAAAAAAAATAAATATATATATATAAAAATATAAAAATATATATATAAATATATATTTTTAATATATATTTATGATAGATAATAACAAAAAATAAATAATATCGATGGTAAAATACAACAGAGCATAAATAAAATACATCATTATATATATATATATATATATATATATATATAAAAAAAAATATATATTTAAGTGCATAAAATATAACCCATCATTACTGCATAAACTCCTACACTGGAGTTCCTGTGGGCAAGGAAAAAAAATTATTTTTAATATATATATATGATACATAATAACAAAAATAAATGATATCGATGGTAAAATACAACAGAGCATAAATAAAATACATAATTATATATATATATATAAATATATATATTTAAGTGCATAAAATATAACCCATAATTACTGCATAAACTCCTACACTGGAGTTACTGTAGGCAAGGAAAAAAAAAATTTTTAATATATATATATGATATATAATAACAAAAATAAATAATATTGATGGTAAAATACAACAGAGCATAAATAAAATACATAATTATATATATAATATAAATATATATATATAAAATATAAAAATATATATATAAATATATATTTTTTTAATATATATTTATGATATATAATACCAAAAATAAATAATATCAATGGTAAAATACAACAGAGCATAAATAAAATACATAATTATAGATATAATATATAAATATATATATTTAAGTGCATAAAATATAACCCATAATTACTGCATAAACTCCTACACTGGAGTTCCTGTAGGCAAGAAAAAAAATATATATTTAAAAAAATATATAAAAATATATATATATAAATATATATATATATATATATATATATATATAAAATATAAAAATATATATATATAAAATATATATTTTTAATATATATTTATGATATATAATACCAAAATCCCTGCTTTGGTTTGAATATTTTGAATTTTAAATTCTGGTTCAGTTGGTTTATCTTTTTACCTGACAACATAAAGTGAGAAATGCTGGAGAATCCCTGCTTTGGTTTGAATATTTTGAATTTTGAATTCTGGTTCAGTTGGTTTATCTTTTCACCTGACAAACATTGCACGTGAGCTTCCAAAAATGAAATACTTTTAAAAAATCTTATTGAAATGCAACTCTGATTTATATTTCATTATAAATTTAATAATATTATTTTCATCTATATTTTCATCAATAATTTTCATAAATTATAATTTAAATTTAAATAATATTATTTTCATCTCCAAGGCTGTAACACCTTTGGAGAAACCATCACTGCCATGCTCAGGGGCTGTTATTTAAATGTTTTAAATTTTATTTAATTTCAGAATAACCCAAATGAACAAATTGTGCAGGAGCTCTGAGTGAAGAACTCACCTTGCTGGGCCAGGGTGGATCTCAGCATTCCACTTTTGGACCAGATTTTCACTTGGCCATCTTCCCCAGCTGCAAACCAGCACAAAATCAGAAATATATTTGTATTTTCTCAGGAAACATTGCAATTAAAACAAACCCAGCTTTTCTTACAGGTGAATTCCTTTTGTTTCATCTCCCAAACATGCAAGAGGAAGCACAGGAAGGAAAAATATTTAAGATTATTCTTTGGTTATTATCAAGAAATTCTCAAGGAATAATAATAATAATAATAATAATAATAATAATAATAATAATAATAATAATAATAATTATTATTATTATTATTATTATTATTATTATTATTATTATTATTATTATTATTATATATTATTATAATAATGTAATATATATTATTATAATATATATATTATGATAATAATTATTATTATCAAGGAAAAATATTTCAGGTTCTTTGGTTATTATCAAGGGAAAATTTGGTTATTATCAAGGGAAAATCCATCATTATTTAAGGACCCCAAATTCTGTATTTCTGATTCCTTCAATGGCCCAGGGGAGCAGGATTTGATGGATTTAATTGGAGATTAAAATCCATCATTATTTAAGGACCCCAAATTCTGTATTTCTGATTCCTTCAATGGCCCAGGAGAGCAGGATTTGAGGGATTCAATTGGAGATTTCACAGCACAGAAATCAGAAATATATTTGTATTTGCTCAGGAAACATTGCAATTAAAATAAACCCAGCTTTTCTTACAGGTGAATTCTTTTTGTTTCATCTTCCAAAATTGCAATAGGAAGTACAGAAAGGAAAAATATTTAAGAGGATTCCTAGGTTATTATCAAGAAATTCTCAAGGAATTATAATAATTATAATTATAATTATTATTATTATTATTATTATTATTATTATTATTATTATTATTATTATTATTATTATATAATATATATATTATTATAATATATATTATGATAATAATTATTATTATTATAATCAAGGAAAAATATTTCAGGTTCTTTGGTTAATATCAAGGGAAAATTTGGTTATTATCAAGGGAAAATCCATCATTATTTAAGGACCCCAAATTCTGTATTTCTGATTCCTTCAATGGCCCAGGGGAGCAGGATTTGATGGATTTAATTGGAGATTAAAATCCATCATTATTTAAGGACCCCAAATTCTGTATTTCTGATTCCTTCAATGGCCCAGGGGAGCAGGATTTGATGGATTTAATTGGAGATTTCATAGCACAGAAATCAGAAATATATTTGTATTTGCTCAGGAAACATTGCAATTAAAACAAACCCAGCTTTTCTTACAGGTGAATTCCTTTTATTTCATCTTCCAAAATTGCAATAGGAAGCACAGGAAGGAAAAATATTTAAGAGGATTCCTTGGTTATTATCAAGAAATTCTCAAGGAATTATTATTATTATTATTATTATTATTATTATTATTATTATTATATAATAATAATATATATTATTATATATTATTATATATTATTATATATTATTATAATAATATTATAATTATATTTTTATTATTATAATATTATTATAATAATATAATATATATATTATTATAATATATATATTATGATAATAATAATTATTATTATTATCAAGGAAAAATATTTCAGGTTCTTTGGTTATTATCAAGGGAAAATTTGGTTATTATCAAGCGAAAATCCATCATTATTTAAGGACCCTAAATTCTGTATTTCTGATTCCTTCAATGGCCCAGGGGAGCAGGATTTGATGGATTTAATTGGAGATTAAAATCCATCATTATTTATGCAGCCCAAATTCTGTATTTCTGATTCCTTCAATGGCCCAGGGGAGCAGATTTGATGGATTTAATTGGAAATTTCACAGCTGATAAATGGGGCAAAGGAAGATAACTCTGTTTGGATGGCTTCAATTTACCAAAAAACTCTGTTTATTTACTGAATAATTCATTGCCAAACACATTTAGGGCTGGTTTTACAGCACACAATTCCTGCTGTGGTGTCATTTTTAAAAATGCTTCAGTTTAGGCCTCCCAGATGCAATTAATGAGGAAAAAGAAATTAATTTGAATGGATTCTTCCATTCAAATATAATTTATTTGCCACGTTTCAGGGTTTTATATCTGGCCAATGTTGTTTTAAATGTTTTCAAAAATGTTTTAAAAAACCCACTCAAAATTAAAAATCTTTTTTGGTGCTGTTGAAATAGAACCATAAAATATTTGAAGTGGTGCAGTAGCAATGATTTATTTTGTCTTCCTCCAAGCAGAGCTCTTCCATTCAAATATAATTTATTTGCCACATTTCAGGTTTTTATATCTGGCCAATGTTGTTTTAAATGTTTTTCAAAATGTCTTAAAAAACCAACTCAAAATTAAAAATCTTTTTTGGTGCTGTTGAAATAGAACCATAAAATACTGGAAGTGGTGCAGTAGCAATGATTTATTTTGTCTTCCTCCAAGCAGAGCTCTTCCATTCAAATATAATTTATTTGCCACATTTCAGGTTTTTATATCTGGCCAATGTTGTTTTAAATGTTTTAAAAACCAACTCAAAATTAAAAATCTTTTTTGGTGCTGTTGAAATAGAACCATAAAATACTGGAAGTGGTGCAGTAGCAATGATTTATTTTGTTTTCCTCCAAGCAAAGAGGAGTTGATTTCCTCAGAATAAACTGGAATAAACACTCCCCAAAAAGTGTCAGTGTCATGCAACCCCATAAAAAATAAAAAAAGATTCAAAAGAGAATTTTGAATTTGTCTTTGGAGAAGTTCCTGAGGCAAGGCTGCCTTTAAAAAAACAATATTTCCATTCCCTCTGGGGTTTCAGAGGAACAGCCAGACAGAATTCCTTGAAGCAGTTTCAGAGTTTGGAAAATGATTATTTCCGAAATGAAATTTGGAAAAAATCCAGAATTCTCTGCCAGAGGGATCAGCTGTGCTCCATCAGCACAAACCCAGCACAGGAATTACAGCAGCTCCCCCAAAAACAACTCATTAATAAAAGATTTGGGACAAAAAAATGGTGCAGAAATGAAGAAATTATGGCTCACTCCTCTATCACTAATATAAACAGCCTGTAGGTGATAATTACTGATAATTAAGGAATAAAGCAATTATTAATATTTTTATTTATTTATTTATTTATTTTTATTATATGATTTTATTATTTATTATATTATATTATTTTTATTTTATTATTATATTATATATTTATTTATTTATTTTTATTATTTATTATATGATATTATTTTTATTTTATTATTATTTATTTTATTATTATATTATATTATTTATTTATGTATTTATTTTTATTATATTAATAAATTAAGGAATATTCAGGATCAATGAGGCTTTTTGGCTAAAAAAACCCCCAAATGTGCAGAGATATAAATATAAATATAAATACAAATACAAATACAAATATAAATATAAATATAAATATAAATATAAATATAAATATAAATATAAATATAAATATAAATATAAATATAAATATAAACTCAGCAACTTCTTCTTGCAACAGATAGAAAGGAAAGAAATCAAATATTCTGCACTCTGATATTAAAACATTTACTTTCAAGTAATTGGATGATTTAAATGAAAAAGAGAAATATTTTTACTGCATCTATTAATTAAAATGGACAACACTAAGCTAAAATACATGAATTAAATAGTGCAAAATGAATTTCTAGTAAAAGGGGATAACTTCTGTGATAAATAACCAAAACCAGCAGATTGTTATTGAAGTTTTCAAAGCACTCTATCACTAATATAAACAGCCTGTAGGTGATAATTACTGATAATTAAGGAATAAAGCAATTATTAATATTTTTATTTATTTATTTATTTTTATTATATTATTTTACTATTTATTATATGATATTATTTTTATTTTAGTATTATTTATTTTATTATTATATTAATTATATTATTTATTTATTTATTTATTTTTTATTATATTAATAAATTAAGGAATATTCAGGATCAAGGAGGCTTTTTGGCTAAAAAACCCCCAAATGTGCAGAGATATAAATATAAATATAAATATAAATATAAATATAAATATAAATATAAATATAAACTCAGCAACTTCTTCTTGCAACAGATAGAAAGGAAAGAAATCAAATATTCTCCTTTCTGAAGGTCAGAACAGCCACAAAACCATCTGATATTAAAACATTTACTGTCAAGTAATTGGATAATTTAAATATTTTACTACATCTATTAATTAAAATGGACAACACTAAGCTAAAATACATGAATTAAATAGTGCAAAATGAATTTCTAGTAAAAAGGGGATAACTTCTGTGGTAAATAAGACAAAACCAGCAGATTGTTATTAATAAATAATAAAGTTAATTAATAATTAATAAAGTTTTCAAAGCATTTTATTAATTTGGGAGTGCTCACCTGTAACCAGGGCTGTTCCCTCATAATTCCACCTTCCTGCAAGGACAGCTCCACAATGGGCTTCTACACTTTTCTCCACTCTTCCCAGCTTGGAAATCAAGTGGAATTTCCCTAAAAAAATTTAAAAAATGTTAATAGAATTTACAGAATTATGTAATTATTATTACATCATTAATTACATTCTGTGTTATTACAGCAGTGCTGGAACCCCCTGTGGAAAGCACAGAGACAAACCAAGGAAGCAGCAACACAAAGAGAATTTCCAGGTGTTTTTCAGAGCTTAAATCAGAATTTTTGCTGCTCCCATGCTGGAGCTGGGGTGCAAAGAGAATTTCCAGTTGTTTTTCAGAGCTTAAATCAGAATTTTTGCTGCTCCCATGCCAACCCCAAAGTTTGTCATGACTTCCACAGAAAGGATCAGGAAGTTTTTCTTCCCAAATAAATGATGCTGCTCAAACCCAGCAAGATCAAATTGAAACTGGAGCAAAGAGCAGACAATGGAGAGCTTGGAAAAATAAGCAAGCCAGTAATTGAAATGAAGTAGTTTAAAATCAAATTATTTTTAGTAATAAAATCAAATATTTTTAGTAATTATTTGATTTAAGCTGCCAGGGAGCTCCTGAGTGACCAGAACTTCTGGCACCAGCATCCAGCCAAACCTCTGCCAGTGCAAGATTTCCAGGGAAAAGACTCCTAAAAGTCTAAAAAACTGATAAAAAATTATGGTTTGGATAAATCAGTTTATTTGAACAGTTTATTATGGAATCCCAGGCTGGTTTGGGTTGGCAGGGACACCTTTCACAGCCCAGGCTGCTCCAAGACAACATTCATTTCATGCATTCAATCTTCTGTAATTATAAAATAATTATAAATAAAATTTATATAATTATATATTATTTATATAAAAATATATTATATTATATATAAATTATATATATAATTTATTTAATATATATTATATAAAATTTATATAATTTAATAAATACATTATAAATACATACCTTATAAATACATATAAATACATATAAATACATATAAATACATATAAATACATATAAATACAATACATTTATAAATACAAATTTTATATAAAAATTTATATGATATTATATATATAAATTATATATATAATTTATAGAATATATATTATATAAAAATTTATACAATAAATAATTATAAAATAAAATGTATCACTTATTGTATAAAACACCTCTCAGGTGTGAGATTTTCATGTTCCACATGTGGAGCTGGATTTAGAGAAATTCAATGTTGATTCCTCCAAGTCAATTGCCAAAATCACCTTTTCTGCTTTTACATTAAAAACAACTTTGATTTTCTGAGAAATGTATAATATTGTATTTTCTGCACCTTTTCCCATGCAGTGTCGTTGTTCCAGCTGTATCCAAGACCTCTTTTCACTGGAGAAAAATTCCATATTTCCAAATTTCCAGGAGCAGGAATATTCCCATATTCCCAAATTTCCAGGAGCAGGAATATTCCCAAATTCCCAAGAGCAGGAATATTCCCATATTCCCAAATTCCCAGGAGCAGGAATATTCCCAAATTCCCATATTCCCAGGAGCAGGAATATTCCCATATTCCCAAATTCCCAGGAGCAGGAATATTCCCAAATTCCCAAATTCCCAGGAGCAGGAATATTCCCAAATTCCCAGGAGCAGGAATATTCCCATATTCCCAAATTTCCAGGAGCAGGAATATTCCCACATTCCCAATCTCCCAGGAGCAGGAATATTCCCAATCTCCCAGGAGCAGGAATATTCCCCAAGGGAAAAAAATCTTTTTGGGGACAAGGGAAAAAATCCCAAGGGAAAAAATCATTTTGGGGAGAAGGGGAATAAAAACCCCAAGGGAAAAAATCCCAAGGGAAAAAATCTTTTTGGGGAGAAGGAGAAAAATCCCAAGGGAAAAAATCTTTTTGGGGAGAAGGGGAAAAATCCCAAGGGAAAAAATCTTTTAGGGGAGAAGGGGAATAAAAACCTCCAAGGGAAAAAATCCCAAGGGAAAAAATCTTTTTGGGGAGAAGGGAAATAAAAACCCCAAAGGAAAAATCTTTTTGGGAAGAAGGGGAATAAAAACCCCAAGGGGAAAAATCTCAAGGGAAAAAATCTTTTTGGGGAGAAGGGGAATAAAACCTCCAAAGGAAAAAAATCTTTTTGGGGAGAAGGGGAATAAAAACCCCAAGGGAAAAATTTTTGTGGGAAGAAGGGGAATAAAAACCCCAAGGGGAAAAATCTTTTTGAGGAGAAGGGGAAAACATCCTCCAAGGGAAAAACTCCTTTTGGGGAGAAGGGGAATAAAAACCCCAAGGGGAAAAATCGAGAAGGGGAATAAAAACCCCAAGGGGAAAAATCCCAAGGGAAAAAATCCCAAAGGAAAAAATCTTTTTGGGGAGAAGGGAAAAAATCCCAAGGGAAAAAATCTTTTTGGGGAGAAGGGAAAAAATCCCAAGGGAAAAAATCCCAAAGGAAAAAATCTTTTTGGGGAGAAGGGAAAAAATCCCAAGGGAAAAAATCCCCAGGGAAAAAATTTTTTTGGGGACAAGGGAAAAAACCCCAAGCTTCTTGCTCCTCAAACAATGCCTTGTACTTGACTGACATGAGCACTCAAGGGTACTCAAGGTAATCAGTATTATAAATATTTTATAAATTTATTATTTTCAATTTCATTATCCTATTTCAAGCTGCCTTACCATCAGAGCTGGTGAGCACAAAGCTCTCAGCCTGGGGTTGCTTTTTGCCAGCGCTGCCCCTGGGGCAGCAGTGCAGCTCCAGGGCATGAACCCCATCGGGCAGTGCCAGCACGGGCACGGCCTCGCTGCTGCCCGGGTGCCAGCGCAGCACCCGCCCGTCATCGCTGCACGACAGCAGCTCCTCCGCCGAGCTCCAGCCCACGCCGCTCACCAGGCCCTGATGTGAAACTCAGTTAAGGAACCTGGAAAGTTTAACCATGAATTATAAGCAAATAACCCATCGCGAGTCTTCAGAGCGTAACGGATAATGCACGGTTATTCTGGTGAGGTTGTGTGGAGTGCGTAGTGCTAAAAATAAAAAAAATCAGGATTTTTCACCAGGCCCTGATGTGACACCCAGCTAAGGAACCTGGAAAGTTGAACCATGGAATATAAGCAAATAACCCATCGCGAGTCTTCAGAACACAACGGATAATACACGGTTATTCGGGTGAGGTTGTGTGGAGAGCATAGTGCTAAAAATAAAAAAAATCGGGATTTTTCACCAGGCCCTGATGTGACACCCAGCTAAGGAACCTGGAAAATTTAACCATGAAATACAAGCAAATAACCCATCGCGAGTCTTCGGAACACAACGGATAATACACGGTTATTCTGGTGAGGTTGTGTGGAGAGCGTAGTGCTAAAAATAAAAAAATCGGGATTTTTCACCAGGCCCTGATGTGACACCCAGCTAAGGAACCTGGAAAATTTAACCATGAATTATAAGCAAATAACCCATCGCGAGTCTTCAGAACACAAAGGATAATATAAGGTTATTCGGGTAAGGTTGTGTGGGGAGTGCGTAGTGCTAAAAATAAAAAAATCGGGATTTTTCACCAGGCCCTGATGTGACACCCAGCTAAGGAACATGAAAAATTTAACCATGAATTATAAGCAAATAACCCATCGCGAGTCTTCAGAACACAAAGGATAATATAAGGTTATTCGGGTAAGGTTGTGTGGGGAGTGCGTAGTGCTAAAAATAAAAAAAATTGGGATTTTTCACCAGGCCCTGATGTGACACCCAGCTAAGGAACCTGGAAAATTGAACCATGAATTATAAGCAAATAACCCATTGCGAGTGTTCGGAACGCAACGGATAATACACGGTTATTCTGGAAAGGTTGTGTGGGGAGTGCGTAGTGCTAAAAATAAAAAAAAATCGGGATTTTTCACCAGGCCCTGATGTGACACCCAGCTAAGGAACCTGGAAAATTTATCCATCAAATATAAGCAAATAACCCATCGCGAGTCTTCAGAGCGTAACGGATAATACACGGTTATTCTGGTAAGGTTGTGTGCAGTGCGTAGTGCTAAAAATAAAAAAAATTGGGATTTTTCACCAGGCCCTGATGTGACACCCAGCTAAGGAACCTGGAAAATTTAACCATGGAATATAAGCAAATAACCCATTGTGAGTCTTAGGAACACAACGGATAATACACGGTTATTCTGGAAAGGTTGTGTGGAGTGCATAGTGCTAAAAATCAAAAAAATCGGGATTTTTCACCAGGCCCTGATGTGACACCCAGTTAAGGAACCTGGAAAATTTAACCATGAATTATAAGCAAATAACCCATCGCGAGTCTTCGGAGCGTAACGGATAATACACGGTTATTCTGGTGAGGTTGTGTGGAGAGCGTAGTGCTAAAAATAAAAAAAATCGGGATTTTTCACCAGGCCCTGATGTGACACCCAGCTAAGGAACCTGGAAAATTTAACCATGGAATATAAGCAAATAACCCATTGTGAGTCTTTGGAACACAACGGATAATACGAGGTTATTCTGGTAAGGTTGTGTGGAGAGCGTAGTGCTAAAAATAAAAAAAATCGGGATTTTTCACCAGGCCCTGATGTGACACCCAGCTAAGGAACCTGGAAAATTTAACCATGGATTATTAGCAAATAACCCATCGCGAGTCTTCAGAGCGTAACGGATCTCAACTCTTCAGAGCGTCACGGACAATACAAGGTTATTCGGGTGAGGTTGTGTGGAGAGCATAGTGCTAAAAATAAAAAAAAATCGGGATTTTTTGGCCCTTAGGTGGTAAGAAGAGATGGAAATTCAGGCAAATGAAGGAAATTTTCATTTGGTGAAATGAAAATGTTTCATAAAAATAAAATTCACATCATGATGTAAAGTTATGGAAATATGGCCAAAGTGTTGGGTTAGTGAAGGGTCTTAGTGCAAAATACTGGAAATTCAGTCCAATGAAGCAAGTTGTCATTTCATAAAATGAAAATATTTCATAAAAAATAAAATTCTTATCATGATGTAAAGTTATGGAAACGTGGCCAAAATGTTGGGTTAGTGAAGGGTCTTAGTGTAAAATACTGGAAATTCAATCCAATGAAGAAAATACTGGAAATTCAGTCCAATGAAGAAAAATTCAGTCCAAAATGAAGCAAATTGTCATTTCGTAAAATGAAAATATTTCATAAAAAATAAAATTCTTATCATAATGTAAAGTTATGGAAATGTGGCCAAAATGTTGGGTTAGTGAAGGATCTTAGTGCAAAATACTGGAAATTCAGTCCAATGAAGAAAAATTCAGTCCAAAATGAAGCAAATTTTCATTTCGTAAAATGAAAATATTTCATAAAAATAAAATTATTATCATGATGTAAAGTTATGGAAACGTGGCCAAAATGTTGGGTTAGTGAAGGGTCTTAGTGTAAAATACTGGAAATTCAGTCCAATGAAGAAAATACTGGAAATTCAGTCCAATGAAGAAAAATTCAGTCCAAAATGAAGCAAATTTTCATTTTGTGAAATGAAAATATTTCATAAAAATAAAATTCTTATCATGATGTAAAGTTATGGAAATGTTGGGTTAGTGAAGGGTCTTAATGCAAAATACTGGAAATTCAATCCAATGAAGAAAAATTCAGTCCAATGAAGCAAATTTTCATTTCGTAAAATGAAAATGTTTCATAAAAATAAAATTATTATTATGATGTAAAGTTATGGAAATGTTGGGTTAGTGAAGGGTCTTAGTGCAAAGTACTGGACATTCAGTCTAATGAAGAAAATACTGGAAATTCAGGCAAATGAAGGAAATTTTCATTTCGTAAAATGAAAATATTTCATAAAAAATAAAATTCTTATCATGATGTAAAGTTATGGAAACGTGGCCAAAATGTTGGGTTAGTGAAGGGTCTTAATGCAAAATACAATGCCAAACATCCAACTATCATTCAGAAGTGTTGGTTTATTCACACCACATCATTAATAAGTGTTCAATACCCCTTAAATTATTGTCCTTAAAGGCCGCACTCAATGGCCAGGGGAACAAAGGAAAAACAGGAAAAAAAGGGCATCTGCAATTTACAAATGTTTTACTGAAATTTCAACAACAAAAAACTATTTTCTGGAAGAGTCTATTCAGAATGAACACCATGTTTCATGCTTTTTTTCTGTGACAAAGGATATGTTTGGGCTCCTTTAAAAGGGAAGTCTTCAGTCTCATCTCAGTTGTTCAGATGGAGCATTAAAACCATGTGTTATAACTGCAATAAAAGAAAAAAAATACATATATAAGTATGGATAATGAACATAATATATATGCATACACAAGCAGCCAAAATTCAAGAGGAAGACATTAACACTAAAATTAAAAGGTCTGAAGTAATTTTACATCACTACTGGGGAAAAATAAGCACCAAGAAATACCTGAATTTAAAGAGAATTCTGTTTTCACATTATCCAACTGAATATGGACAACTTGAAGAAAAAATGATGCTGTGAACAGTGATTCCTTAAGGTTGGAAAAGAGCTTTAAGATCAACCTGAAACATCAGAGGTTGGAGCACTGGAGATCCCCCGTGCTGACACACAGCCAGGAAAAGAAAACCTGGTATTTTCCTTCCAAATCCCAGAATTTATAATAATTTTAAAGCATTTTAATGGCTCTGTATGCGCTGCTGAAAGGCTGAACGCCCACCTGGGCCATCCACAGGTACAACCATCACTGCCAGCCCACGTATTATTCCCTCCGTCCCAAGGAATCCAGCAGGAGTTTTAGGAGAGATGTGGCAACAAGCAGGAATTCTGAGCAGGAATTCTGAGCAGGAATTCTGAGCAGGAATTCTAGGCAGGAATTCTAGGCAGGAATTCTGAGCAGGAATTCTAGGCAGGAATTCTGGGGGCTCGGAGAAGCCAAAGCGCCTCACGCCTCCTGCCTTTCCCACCCGGAGCTGCTGGCCCGGAGATGAGCGAGGATCGGGAACGGCGGAGCAGAGCGGGACGGGGGCAGCGCAGGGAAGGAATGCCAGAGGGAAGGAAAACCAGCGGGGAGGGATGGGGGCAGAGCAGGAAAGGGAAGGAATGCCCCAGCAGGATGAGGGAATGCCGAGAAGGAAAAGCAGCCAGCGGAACGCGGGGCACGGAGGAGGAGACACCAAAGCCTCGGGGCAGCCTCGGCCAGCACCGCCCGCGCCAACACCCGCTGTTCCCTGCGTTTGCAGCTTTCCAAGAAGCAATGATCCAACCCCTCCGGAGGGTCGGGGCTCCCCCGCCCTGCCCTCAGCTGTCCCCCGGAGCTCTCCCGCCCCTCCATCCGCCCGTCCCACGCCCGGCCGGGGGTCACGGCTCCCGACCCTGTCGCCCACCGCGGCGGTGACTCAGCCGAGGGGAGGGGGCCGGCGGCCGCCGCCTCCCCAGCGCGCCTTTACCTGCGCGGCCAGCGGGAGAGAGCGGCAGAGCGGCGGCCGGAGCCCGCTCCCGGCGGAGCCCGCTCCCAGGGGAGCCCGGGGCGATCCCGCCGCCAGCTCCCGGGATGATCCCGCTCCCGGCGGATCTCGCTCCCGGCCGATCCCGGGATGATCCCGTCTGCCGCTCCCGGCGGATCTCGATGCCGGGATGATCCCGCCTGCCGCTCCCGGCGGATCTCGATGCCGGGATGATCCCGCTCCCGGCAGATCTCGATCCCGGGATGATCCCGCCTCCCCGTCCCGCTGCCGTCGCCTCAGGAGCGGCGGCTCCCGCTCCCCCCACCGCCAAGCGCCGCCGTCGCTATGGCGACTTCTCGCGAGACCGCATCCTCTTCATCCTCCTCCTCCGCCACCTCACGGCTCCCCCCCGGCCCCCCCAAGGTGCCACGGCGCCGCCCGTTAATTAATTAAAGCCGCTTCAAAACCGCCGCGCTCTCACCATTTTTAAAAATTTTTTTCACTTGTAAAAATTTTTTAAAATATTTTTTTATTAATTTTAAACCACCGCGTGTCGTCCAGCAACCAAGCGCCGCCCACTGACCTACTTCTAAAATTAAAATTAACCCTTATCTCCGCCGGCACGGGCGCCAGGCTGTGTTACCTCGGCGCCCTCAGCCCCTAATGTCTCCCACCTCCCATATCTGCCCAGAAAAAGCCGCTCCCGGCGGATTTCTGGGCGCTTTCCCCTCCCTGCTGTAACGAACACAAGATGGCGGGCGGGGGCGGCGGTTCCGTTCAAACCCGCGGGCCCGGCCCCTCCCGTCCCAGCCTGCCCCGCGCTTTTCTAACGAATTTCGGTTCGAGTTCGCCGTTTCGGCGCCATTTTCGAGTGTGGAAGCGGCCGAGCTTCTACAGCAGCCGGAGCTGCCCGCACTGCCGCCGCCTCGCTGGGGCACGGAGCTGCCGGGACGAGCAGGTACGAGCTCGGCGGGAGGAAGCGATGGCGGTTCGCCTCAGGGCGGTGGGGTGGGGGGGCTTCGCGGCGGAGGAGGTGCCCTCAGGGGGCTGCCCCGGGCAGGGGGTGCTGAGGGAACGGTGCTGATGGTGGGAACAGAAATGCTGGGAGAATTGAGGGGAGACAAGGGATGCTGAGGTGGAGATTCGGACTTTTGAGGGGAAGGTGCTAAGGGGGCGATAAGTGGTGTTGTGGGGAAGGTGCTGAGGAGGAGACAGGAGGCGCTGAGGCAGAAGGCGGGAGGTGCTGAGGAGATGGCAGGAGGTGCTGAGGGGATGGCAGGAGGTGCTGGGGGATCGGCGGGTTCTGCCCCGCGCCTCATTTCCCCACTTCGCCCCGGCCCGCAGGGAGCAGAAGCGGCGGCAGCGCCTCTCTCTCCCCGGCCGGGCTGCTCCGCTGAGGGTTCCCCTGAGGGCTCGGGGCCTGGCGGCTCCGTCCCGGCTGCTGTCGGCTCAGGGCTTTGGGAAGCGGCTCCCCGAGGGGCTGTGCAGCCCAAGGGCTCCGCCGTGCCCTGAGGGAGCCCCGCGGACCGCGGAGGACGGGGAAGTTCAGGGACGCGTTTGGGTAGCGGAGAGACCCGACTTTAATCTGCTTACAGAGGGACCCTCCTATCCCTGGCTCTGCCTGTTGCTTTGATGCTTGAAGGGTGAGAGAAAAATCCTAAGAAAGCTCTTAACGATTCGTTTAAAAGAGCTGGACTCGATGATGATCCCTGTGGGTCCTTTCCAGCTCGGAATATTCTGGGATTCTGTGACTTGGAAAGAGCGTGACAAGGGTGCACTCTGGCTCCTTGTGCTTTGAAAAAGCCCCAGATTTGTCGCTGACAGGGCTTGTCGCTATCACATTTAATCGGCTGCTCATAAGGAAGCTTTTCTGGCCGTCCCCGTGAGGAAAGCGGCGCTTGGCAGCAGAGATGCTTTAACCGAACACCTTCGAGCTGGCTCGGGGGAGGGGCCGGGCACGAATTTGTTAAATTTGTTAGAGACGATGTGGCAGCCGATTTATCGCGATTTAAAAGCTGAGGTCAAGGAGTTCGGCTTGTTCATTCTGCTGAAGTGTCCGAGCGGGGGGGGGAAGGGTTGGGAAGGTAAATAGGTCTATATTGCACAATTCTGTTGGAGTGGAGCAGTTTGGGGAAAAAAAAAAAAATAAATGTGCTTTGAGAGGCTGTAATTGTCCGCGACAGCCATTGCGGAACAGTTCTGAACGGGGGCATGGAGGGAAATTGCCTGAAAATGAGTTCTGTCTCTCATTTCCCCCCTCCCCCATTGTCCCACACGAAGGACTCTCATGAGAGTGTGGGCTGGGGGTAGGTCTGAAAACGTCAAATGATTGGCACCAATTGTAAGATGACTTTCTAACCACGTCAGTTTTTTATCTTGTGAGAAGTAAACTTTCTCGTGTCTGTTTTGCTGCGAACTCACTTCGCCACTTGCTGCGATTTCAACTCTTTGGGGAGAATTTTGCTCCTTTTCTTCTCATCGGGTGCTTTCTGTTCACCCGTTCGGGGAGCTGTGCTGAGTGCCAGCTGATGGCTTTTGTAATGCTCGTCCTTGCTCAGATCGCTTTAACATCCCGCCTAGATGAAGGTATTTCGTTTTTGCTTTCTCTCTGAAATGCTGGATGCTGGCAGGAGGGGTTGTGTTGTGTTTTGCGAGCAGTGTGTGTCGATTTAAATAATTTTAAGAGTCCAATCTTCGCTATAATCACGCAGGGCTTTCGTTTCTCTATCTGTTTATCAACCTCTCTGTAGCCATACAAATATTTAGCGCGGATTATTGAAAGTAAAGCGAGTGTCAGGTCTGATATATAAGGAGTTCTTGCAGGACAGCAGGGACATGTGGCTCCTGGGCTTGTTATTCAATGTGTCTTTAACCCTTTTGCCCCCATCACAGGGTGGCTTTCAGGGAGCAGTCACTGCCCTGACATGTCCCCCCGAGCTGGCAGCAGGTTAAAACAGATCAGGCTCAGCCCCTCGTTTGGAGGTGATGTATCTTGAAATATATCATCATGAAGCTAACCTCGATATTTTGTTTCAAATTGGGATTTTTGTCTTCTAAATGCCTCCAGCCTTAAGTTTCTAAATGAGTGGAGCATCTGGGCAGAGGTGTAGGTGAATTCCTGGGCTGAGATCACGGGGTTCTCTTGTTTGTAGATAGAGCCCTGCAGTTTGATTGCTCGCAATGGAAGGGGAGCAGGAGCCCTCCGTGGCCATGGAAGTGGAGCCCGAAGGCACCAGGGAGCCCGATGGCAAAGAGCCTCCCCAAGGTAGGTCTGGCCTCCAAACCCTTCCACAAAGCAGCTCTGAAACCCCAGGCAATTTAAGATTGCTTTTAAAATGGTCAAACTCGTTCGCAAAGAGTTAAAGGGTTTGGCCCAGCACAAGTGCAAAAGCAATTTGTAGCCTTTTTCTCCTAATAAAGCCCATTTCGGAGCTCTGATCTGGAATATTGCACTGAAGGTTGTGGTACAACAGCAGGATTTTTCAAATTTATAGGCAGCCAATGGTATGGGATTTCTTGGAATGGAATAAATGTCAAGTTTATTTACTTAACTCTTAAAATGATTTGACTTTCTTTTTCATGAAGCAATGTATTTTCTTGAGTTGAGCTTTTGCAGAAAAAAAAAATCTGCAAAACCAGCAGCTGTGTAACTTTGTAGGGAGCCAGATGTGCAGTTGTTGAAGGCAGGTATTTGACAAATCCATGGAAATTGGTGGCAGAATCTGCTGCTGGTGCCTGGGGAAAAGCTGCTCTGCTGATATCCAGGGGGCCGGTTTGTTTTCGTAACAAACTTCCTGTCTTTGCAGAGCAGCCGTGCTGTCATTGCAGCTTTCAGAGCCTCTCAGAGAGCCCCGAATCCTGCACAGACACTCTGAAATGTGGCTTTGCACTTATTCATTTAAAAGGCTTTGCCTGCTTCACATTTGCAGATTTATTGTGATGGTTGGAGCCGCTGGAATTGCAGGGGGCCTGTTAAAGTGTGCTGGAATAAGAATTACATAATGAAAGAACAAACCCAGCGATGGGACATCTTAAGTAGCTCTTAAAAAACATTTTGTTTGTGGAAAGAAGAATTTTAATTCCACTCAGCTCATATTAATAACTACAGGCCAAAATGTAGCTTGGTTCAGACAGAAATGATGTTTGCTTTTTTCGGTTCAACATTGTAAAAAGGTGTCAAATCACTGAGAGCTTACAAATTTTTTTTGTTGTTTTTTTATTTTATCTTTCTGTTTGTTTGGATGGGTTTTAGCAGGCTCAGATGAGGTGGTGGATAATCGAAGTTTAGAAGAGATTTTGGGTAGCATCCCTCCTCCCCCACCTCCAGCAATGACCAGTGAACCTGGTGCTCCTCGCCTCATGATCACTCACATTGTAAACCACAACTTCAAATCCTATGCGGGGGAGAAAATTCTGGGACCTTTTCACAAGGTATCTTTCTCTTTTTTCCTTAAGTAGTTTGCAACTGAAGGTAAGACTTCACTGGGTGGTATTAATTCCTTCCTGCTTTTTCTTCATCTAAGCTGACCTCAAAATAACTGAAAAAATATTTAAGGCTTCGAAATATTTTGATAGTAACATTCTAAATTAAGTAGAGAAAACAGTGAAGTGCAACTTTGCAAGGCTGTGCAATTTTCATTTGTCAGCACAGCTTAGCACAGCTCTCTTTTCTCTTGATTTCGTTTGCTGCAGAACTTTGAGCAAGAGAATATTTTTTTTTTTGTGCCCACAAGAGACTTACGTGGCTGAGCATGAAACTTTGCTTGTGAAGGCTGCAAAGTGCAGGGCTTGGGTTGGGAAAGCTGAGCTGAGCTCTGGGGCTTTTATTCCCTTTTCCCTTGGCAGGCAGAGCTCAGCCCGGCCCGCACTGGGAGCAGTTGTGTTTTTTGTGTTTTTGGGTGGGCAGCGCTGCTTTCCCTCTCTGATCACCTTCCCCTCCCTGCAGCGTTTCTCGTGTATTGTCGGCCCCAACGGCAGCGGCAAATCCAACGTCATCGATTCCCTGCTCTTTGTGTTCGGTTACCGAGCCCAAAAAATCCGCTCCAAAAAGCTCTCGGTGCTGATCCACAACTCGGATGGGCACCAGGACATCCCCAGCTGCTCCGTGCAGGTTCACTTCCAAAAGATCATTGACAAGGTAGGTGTGAGCTCAGCTTTGTGCCCTTAAGGAGCTGCAAAACTTGGAATATTTGCTTATTTTCCTTGGAGCTGGGGGAAAACTTTCAGAGCATGATTAGTTTACCTTGGGGATATAAACCATCAGTGTTAATTAATTTTCAAAATCCTCTGTTGAGCAGTGCAGAACTTAAAATCTTTAAGGATTCTTAAAGATTCTTTCTTAAGGATTCTCTAATTTGCTGCAGGACTAATATGGGGTGGGTTTCTGTTTGAAAACAATTTAGCAATTTTTAATCATCATTTTAAGAAGAACTCGTTTTAAATTGTAATCTTGTTTACCTCAAGTAAATAAATTTATTTCTGTAATAAAAAGAATTCGTGGAAATGTATAAGTCTTTATTTGTACATATTAGGTATTCTTAAATCTACAACACAAATATATGCAGATAAATATAAGACATAAAACCTATTTATATTTGTACATATTAGGTATTCTTAAATCTACAACACAAATATATGCAGATAAATATAAGACATAAAACCTATTTATATTTGTACATATTAGGTATTCTTAAATCTACAACACAAATATATGCAGATAAATATAAGACATAAAACCTATTTATATTTGTACATATTAGGTATTCTTAAATCTACAACACAAATATATGCATTAAGAAATAAAACCTATTTAAGAAACTTTTCAAACCAATTAGAAATTATTTTAAGTTATCTAAATTTAGAAAAAATAAATAATGAATCTGAAACTTATTTACACTTCATGTACTGCAAACATGCCTGTAATTTTGTAACAGATCTTTCAGCAAAAATTCTGGAGCCCACATTTTACCACTACAATTTTTTGAAGCTGATATTTTGTTTGAACGAAATAGAAAGTGTTGGCAAATTAAACAAATATTTCTTTTGCTTGCTGCTTTGTGAATTGATAAAAACTTGAGCTTTTTTTTTGTTGATTTATTGCAATTGTTGTACAAAAAAAATTTCTCCTAATTTACATTTCTTTTTTGTGCTCACATTCAAACTTTTTAATTTAGGTTCAACCAAAAAAGGGGGAAGTGTACATTGAAATTCCAAAAATGGTGTAAATAAAGTGGAGCATTTACAGCCTTTTTTAGGAACTGTTTGAAAAAACACTTCTTTTTTTAATCTGGTTATTATAAACAGAAAAAGAAAAACAAATTCATCTATTTAAATTTTTTAAAAAAAAATTTTTTGACTTTGTGTGGCCATCCAGAAGCTGAATTTGATTTAAAACCAGAGAACAATTTGAGAGCCCTTGGGGGTTAATTTGGGTGAATTTGAACTTGTTGAAGGAGTTTTATTTTGCCTGGTGCTCTGGAGTCAATGGAAGCTCTTTGGGAGCTCTTCTGTCACTTCTGTCCCATCTTTGGGGTTTGGTTTTTGCTCTGGTGGAGGAGCTGGCAGTGCCCAGGGCATGGGCACCACACAAACACAATCCTGAGCCCTTCCTGTCCTTTCTCAAAGGAGCTTTTTGTTGCTTTTCTCTCTTTTCTTAAGATGCAATTTTAAGCCAGCTCCCACTTCTACAATTCAGATAAAAACATCTCATGATGAAACTTATCTGGTTAATTGTGAAATAGGAGGTAAATCCCCATCGACAGTCATTGTTTCTCTGGCTTTGTGTTTCCTCCAAGCAGGAAGGAGATGATTATGAAGTCATTCCTGACAGCAAATTCTGGGTCTCTAGAACTGCCTATAGAGACAATTCCTCCACCTACTGCATCAATGGCAAGAAAAAGACCTTCAGGGATGTTGGCCTGCTTCTCAGGAGCCACGGCATCGACCTGGACCACAACAGGTTCTTGATTTTACAGGTTGGTGTGTGAGTAACCCCCATTGCAATTCCATTTCCAGCTAAAACTCCAACCTGCAGGTTTGCAAAGCTGCCTTGAAGTGCTGTAGCAGCACATCATGGTTTGCATGCTCTGCTCAGGCTGCAGACCAGCATGTGCTGCTGCAGGAAGGGAAGGCTCAGAACTCTGGGATTTGTCCCTTTTTCCAGCAGGGAATTTGTGGCTTTGCCTGCAGGATCGTGCTGGTCCCGCCCTAGCAGCACGTAAATATTGGAGTGTCCCACAGCCAACCCCAATATTGCTGTGCTGCTTCAGCGGGGCACGGCCCCAGCACCACCTGGGCTGAGAAATCTGCATTGTTTAATTGTTCTGCTGCTCTCACAGACTGGGATTTACTGAGAACTGAGTGGGAAATGAATTGTGTCAAATAACTGCAAAAAACAGCCCTGAACTGTTTGTTTTTACACTTGTTCACCAGCTCCAGAAATAGTTTTAACCAGTATTTATAACCAATTACACTTCACAGCCCATACTGTAAAATTAATCACAATTTGTCAATATAATATCATTTACATTCATAACAATATAATATGATATATATTAATATATATATTCATTTATATTCATAACAATATAATATGATATATATTAATATATATATTCATTTATATTCATAATATAATATGATATATATAAATATACATTCATTTATATTCATAATAATATAATATGATATATATTAATATATATTCATTTATATTCATAACAATATAATATGATATATATTAATATATATATTCATTTATATTCATAATACTATACTATTATATATGAATATATATTCATTGATATTCATAATACTATACTATTCTATATATGAATATATATTCATTGATATTCATAATACTATACTATTATATATATGAATATATATTCATTGATATTCATAATACTATGCTATTATATATATGAATATATATTCATTGATATTCATAATACTATACTATTATATATGAATATATATTCATTGATATTCATAATACTATACTATTCTATATATGAATATATATTCATTGATATTCATAATACTATACTATTCTATATATGAATATATATTCATTGATATCCATAATAATATACTATTATATATATATGAATATATATTCATTCATATCCATAATAATATACTATTATATATATATGAATATATATTCATTTATATTCATAATAATATAATATTATATATATGTTAATACATATTCATTCATATCCATAATAATATATTATATATATTAATATATATTCATTTATATTCATAATAATATATTATATATATTAATATATATTCATATATATTCATAATATAATATTCTATATATTAATATATATTCATTTCTATTTTCTGTAGTGCTGACAGCAAATGTTCTGTCACACACCCAAAGCAGCCCTGATAATCCTGCATTAATATTTCCCCCAAAATCCAGAGTACAAATGAAATATTTTAATTACACCCTATTGATATAGTCAAAAATCAGAGATTTATAACTTATTTTAAATGATAAATACTTGGTTAAATTTAGCTTAATTAAATTATTTTTTTTTAGCAGCAAAACTAAAATTAAAAGCCAAATAAAGCTGTTTCATCAAGAATCTTCAGATTCTTGCTTGCATCTGTTTGCTGTTTTAAAGTCAGGCTGAAGGGAACAACTTTATTTTTTTTTTCCTAGTTTTTAAATAATGAGAATTTTACTATGTGCCAGCCAATTAAAATGTAAATTAAGCTACAAATATTTAAATATTCATTATATTAAATAACTATTTCTGTAATTACTAAGAAGTCCCAAGTCTAGAAATCTGTGATCAGTGGGAACTTCCCAAGGTCTGAAATGTTTAATAGAGTTTATTTTAGGCTGGGTTCTGTCAAAGGAGCTTCCAGTTCCCCTCTAAAAAACCAAAATATTTCAAGAACTTGTAGCTGGGTGGCTGTGCTTGCTTCACTTCCTCCAGGCTTTCTGTTGCACAGCTACACCCACAAAAAAAGGATATATCTCTGTTTTCAAGTCTCCAATTCATTATTTCCTCCAGCTCTTCATTCCTGGATTTTCTGCTTCAGGATGGGGTGAGAAAAACCTCCAGGAAAACAACTTGGAGTAAATAGAGTAAATACATATTTTTTATTTTTTACATATTTAAATAATGTAAAATACATTAAATATTTAAAAAAATCTCCAAACAATCTGTTGTAACTTCCCAGAGTGTGTTACAGCAGGAGGATAATGAGGTTTTGGAATATTTGCTCTCTCCATACATATTCCAAAATCCATGGGTGCAGAATTGCAATTCATGGGCAAAGCTTATGAGAGGAGATAAATAAATAAATCAATTGAAGATGCAGAAATTTAGGATTTATTTTTGCTGTTCTTTATTGTACTCCTGCTTAAAAATGAGAGCATTGTGGTCAAGTGGGGAAAAAACCCCCAAAGCCAAATGTGAGCACAAAAAAGAAAAAATTAAAAATTGAAATCAGTGGGAGCTGCAGACAGAGCAAAGGAGACACTTGTCTCATTTTGCTGCCTAAAGGCTTTTTGAGGAGAAAAATGCACTTTTGCTGCCTTGATAGCAAGGAATTGATGGCATAAAACAACCAGGAAATACAAATGTAGTGAAAAAAATCAAAATTCCACAATACCCAGGCTGTGCCAGGCAGGTGGGATGGAGCTTCAGGATGGGGTGAGAAAAACCTCCAGGAAAACAAATTGGAGTAAATACAGTAAATACAAATTTTTTATTGTTTAATAGTTGTTTTACAATCTACAAATTGGAGTAAATACAGTAAATATAAATTTTTTATTTTTTTAATAGTTGTTTTACAATCTGATTTTGCCAGAGAAGGGAGAAATGTGAAGTGCAGGATGAAATTTGGGCCTGAGACACCAAAGCTCAGTGAGAGAGCCCTGGGAGCAGGGCAGGGGAATATTTGGAACAGAATATTGACAACTTCATTTATTTCATATTTTTTTCCCCAAAATGGAGTTTGTTTTCTTCTCCCACAAATGATTTTAATGAGGGCAGCATCCCTTTTTTCATAGAAACTGGAATTTCAGGCTTTCCACCCTCCAAAGGGAAATAAAGCTCTGTGTGCAGCAATGGGTAAAGAACAAAGGAAATTCAGCATTTATTTCTCTTGGAAATGACTGGAAATTCACCTTTATAACAAATATTGCTGAGGTTTTCATGGGATTTTTCCTTTGAGCAAATCCTGTGGCACTTGGAGATGCTGAGGAGTTTTCACCACACCATAAAATTACAAAATAATGTATATAATACTCAATTTAGAAAGCAAATATTACATATTGATAAGTTAAATACTTAGGTATTATTATTGTTAAATGTAAATTTCCAGGACAATTGGAATTCTGCTGGAACAGGTGTTGTTTCCATCAGAAAATGATGGAAATTGGGGTGTAATTTGAATTAAGATGAGTTGTTACATTTGAAATAAACAAATAGCAGATTTTAGCTCTGGCTGCTCTAATCCTCCACCAAAGTGCAGTCAAGGTGGTTTTATTCAATTTTAATTACCTGTGCATTTATAGCACTATTTCATCCCAAATATCCCTAAATCTTGTGATAGCTGATAAATTCAATTATGTCCTAATCACTGCATGCAGATATTCATTCCATTTCATTTATGCCACACCATAAAATTGCAAAATAATGGATGTAATACTCAATTTAGAAAGCAAATATTCCATATTGATAACTTAAATACTAAGGTATTATTATTGTTAAATGTAAATTTCCAGGACAATTGGAATTCTGCTGGACCAGGTGTTGTTTCCATCAGAAAATGATGGAAATTGGGGTGTAATTTGAATTAAGATGAGTTGTTACATTTGAAATAAATAAATAGCAGATTTTAGCTCTGGCTGCTCTAATCCTCCACAAAAGTGCAAGTCAAGGTGGTTTTTACACTGCTTCTATTCAATTTTAATTACCTGTGCATTAATAGCACTATTTCATCCCAAATATCCCTAAATCTTGTGATAGCTGATAAATCCAATTATGTCCTAATCACTGCATGCAGATATTCATTCCATTTCATTTATGCCACACCATAAAATTGCAAAATAATGGATGTAATACTCAATTTAGAAAGCAAATATTACATATTGATAAGTTAAATTATTATTATTACTGTTAAATGTAAATTTCCAGGACAATTGGAATTCTGCTGGAACAGGTGTTGTTTCCATCAGAAAATGATGGAAATTGGGGTGTAATTTGAATTAAGGTGAGTTGTTACATTTGAAACAAACAAATAGCAGATTTTAGCTCTGGCTGTAAGTGCAAGTCAAGGTGGTTTTATTCAATTTTAATTACCTGTGCATTTATAGCACTATTTCATCCCAAATATCCCTAAATCTTGTGATAGCTGATAAATCCAATTATGTCCTAATCACTGCATGCAGATATTCATTCCATTTCATTTATGCCACACCATAAAATTACAAAATAATGGATGTAATACTCAATTTAGAAAGCAAACATTACATATTGATAAGTTAAATTATTATTATTGTTAAATATTAATTTCCAGGACAATTGGAATTCTGCTGGAACAGGTGTTGTTTCCATCAGAAAATGATGGAAATTGGGGTGTAATTTGAATTAAGGTGAGTTGTTACATTTGAAATAAATAAATGGCAGATTTTAGCTCTGGCTGCTCTAATCCTCCACAAAAGTGCAGTCAAGGTGGTTTTATTCAATTTTAATTACCTGTGCATTTATAGCACTATTTCATCCCAAATATCCCTAAATCTTGTGATAGCTGATAAATTCAATTATGTCCTAATCACTGCATGCAGATATTCATTCCATTTCATTTATGCCACACCATAAAATTACAAAATAATGTATATAATACTCAATTTAGAAAGCAAATATTGCATATTGATAAGTTAAATTATTATTATTGTTAAATGTAAATTTCCAGGACAATTGGAATTCTGCTGGCACAGGTGTTGTGCTTGGATCACAGTAAAGTTTGCTGAGACTCAAAGATTTTTGGTCTCAATAACAAAACTTCCTTTTATAGGGGTTCAAAAAGCTTTAAAAGCTTTGCTGTTATTAAAATATGCTGCTGTTAGAGTGAAATTACTGAAATATTGTTCTGAATTTCAAAAAATTGTCTTGAAAATACTAAATATTCCTAAAAATACCAAGTATCATAGTCATAGTTGTCATACATTAAATTTTCTGGTGGTTTCATGGGATTTTGAAACAAATTTATGGATTTTGCCCTGCACCCAACCAGGGGAGGTTTTCCTGATCCACAGTGTTGCATTTTCCAGGAAATGCATTCTCTAAAGCCATTTCTTCTGGGCACAAATGGGATTTTCACTCTCTTTTCTCCATCTCTGATTATTGGTGGAAATTTTCCTTAAAAAAACGAAAACAACAAAACCCAAAGCAGCACAAGGGCACCACAGAATCCCCTAAACCCACCCAGGTGCCCTGAGCTCCTGCCTGGGCACGGGGCATTCCCAGCTGTGCCAGGCTCCTGCCCGGGCACAGGGCATTCCCAGTCCATGGACTCCAAGCTGTGCCAGGGCTCTGCCTGGGCACGGGGCATTCCAAGCTGTGCCAGGGCTCCTGCCTGGGCACGGGGCATCCCCAGCCTATGAACTCCAAGCTGTGCCAGGCTCCTGCCTGGGCACAGGGCATTCCCAGCCCATGGATTCCAAGCTGTGCCAGGCTCCTGCCTGGGCATGGGGCATCCCCAGCCCATGAATCCAAGCTTGGCACTGAGCTGGAATGGGGTTTGTGATTCCATTCCCAGCCCTGGCACTGAGCTGGATTTGGGTTTGTGATGCCATTCCCAGCCCTGGCACTGAGCTGGAATGGGGTTTGTGATTCCATTCACAACTGGCACTGAGCTGGAATGGGGTTTGTGATGCCATTCCCAGCCCTGGCACTGAGTGTACAAGTGTAGAGCCTTCCCAAAGGGCTTGGGGGGGTATGGAAATGTGGAATCCTGGCATGGCTTGGGTGGGAAGGGACCTTAAATCCCACCCAGTGCCAGGCAGGGACACCTCCCACTGTCCCAGGTGCTCCCAGGCCTGTCCAGCCTGGCCTGGGCACTGCCAGGGATCCAGGGCTGCCCACCCTGCCAGGAACAATTCCCAATTCCCAGTCTCCCATCCAGCCCTGCCCCCTGGCACTGGGAGCCGCTCCCTGTGTGTCCCCCCAGCTCTCCATCCCCCCTGCAGCTCCTGCAGGCACCCTGGAGCTTCCCCAGCACAGACCCAAGGCTGGTGTTCCCCAGGAATTCCTTCCTTCCTGTGGGCATTTGGTGCCCTGTTGGCACTGCCCATGGCTGGGTGTTGCCATCTCTGAGCAGAGCCTGCGTTTGCTTTGTGTGGAGTCCCTGAGCCACGGGAGAGCAGCTGAGGGCGGCAACTGCACAACTGCAGGGGTTCTGCTGGGGCTGGGCACGGCCAGGGTGCCAGCCCTGCCCTGCCTGGGCATCACTGGGGTGCCAGCCCTGCCCAAGCACAGCCGGGGTGCCAGCCCTGCCGGGGCACAGCCAGGGTGCCAGCCCTGCCAGGGCACAGCCGGGTGCCAGCACAGCCGGGGCACAGCTGGGGTGCCAGGGGTGCTAGCCCTGCCCGGGCACAGCTGGGGTGCCAGCCTTGCCTGGGCACAGCCGGGGCACCAGCCCTGCTTGGGCACAGCTGGGTGCCAGCCCTGCCTGGGCCTGGCACAACTGGGGTGCCAGCTCTGCCTGGGCACAGCCAGGTGCCAGCCCTGCATGGGCACAGCCGGGGTGCCAGCCCTGCCTGGGCACAGCCGGGTGCCAGCACAGCCGGGGCACAGCCGGGGTGCCAGCCTTCCCTGGGCACAACCAGGGTGCCAGCCTTCCCTGGGCACAGCCGGGGTGCCAGCTCTGCCTGGGCCTGGGAACAACCGGGGTGCCAGCCCTGCCCTGCCTGGGCACAGCCGGGGTGCCAGCCCTGCCTGGGCACAGCCGGGTGCCAGCCCTGCCTGGGCATCGCTGGGGTGCCAGCCCTGCCTGGGCCTGGGCACAACCGGGGTGCCAGCCCTGCCTAGGCATCGCTGGGGTGCCAGCCCTGCCTGGGCCTGGCACAGCCGGGTGCCAGCCCTGCCCTGCCTGGGCACAGCCAGGTGCCAACCCTGCCTGGGCACAACCGGGGTGCCAGCCCTGCCTGGGCCTGGGCATCTCTGGGGTGCCAGCCCTGCCCAAGCACAGCTGGGGTGCCAGCCCTGCCCGGGCACAGCCAGGGTGCCAGGGGTGCCAGCCCTGCCCGGGCACAGCCGGGGGGTGCCAGGGGTGCCAGCCGTGCCCGGGCAGCTCCAGCTCCCTCCTGCTCCCCAAATGCCGGCCTGCCCCGCCTTGCTTTCACTTTCACATCCTCGGGCAGCCCAGCATTCACAGAGGGCTTTAAATTCAATCACGGGACCCAGTAATGAGCGCTGGTAATTAATTAGGAAACGCATCCATTGAGCTTTAGCAGTTGTGAAATCTGTTTGCTCTGTTCATCATCAAGGAGAGCAGGTACAACCTTTCCACTCTCCTTTATCAACTCAAGGAAACCTTTCATTTCTTTTCTGGAAAAATATTTTTCAGTTTTTTTTCTGGAAACCTTTTTGTTTCTTCAATCTGGGCTGAACTACACAGATTTATTTATATATTAGCATAATAATATAAATATTAATGCTTAATACTCTTATTATGTAATTAAGAATTTAGAAATATACTTGGTTATTGAGAAATAAGTATCTTTATAAATATATAAATAATTCAAGAACTCAAATTAGAGAGCTACAGAGAAACCCCACAACTGCACCATCATCCTTCTTAGAGGTGGTTAATTCTGTTTAGCCAAATAATAGAAATTTGATTCATTCCTTGTCCACAATTGCCATTTTTCCCTGTTTAATCCAAGGTGGGTTTGTGATTTCCAGCACAGAACAGAGGGCTGAGAGCCCAGTGCAGAAACTCAGCAGTGCCCAGCCCTGAGTTGAGTCTTTGCTGTGATTGCTGTGATTAAAATTCATCTGCTACATAAAGGGAAATTACACAAAGGAACCCTCATAACCTAAAGAATCCTTTTCTTTCTCCACCAAAGAAGCCTCAATTAAATTATTTCCAATTCCAGTTCATCCATCAGCCAGGATTTTATGGACTTTCTGTTTCTAAAGGGACCTTCAGGGACTTCAATCCTGATTAAACTCTCTTGCCAAGGGCCTGCTTTATTCTCTTTTTTAGGTTGAGGAAGCACATTTTGAATCTTTAGAGAATGAAGCAATGGTCAGACCTGAAGGGTGGCTCCACTTCACCTTGGGGAGGAAATTTCTCTTTATTCTGATCTTTGTTTCCCCAAACAAACGTGAAGGTTGGACCTGATCTTGGAGACCTTTTCCAACCTTAATGATACTGTGATATTCCAGTTTGAATCATTTTAATTGCTACCTTGTTTTATTCTTTTTTTATAACACCTCATACTCATTCCATAGATTTTTTTTCAGAATATTTTCCCCATCCAGACAAAAAAAAAAAAAAAAACAAAGCAAAGACCCACATAACTTTTTTTTCCCAGGGGGAGGTGGAGCAGATTGCCCTGATGAAGCCCAAGGCGCAGACGGAGCACGACGAGGGGATGCTGGAGTACCTGGAGGATCTGATCGGATCCGCGCGGCTCAAGGCGCCCATCGACACCCTGTGCCGCCGGGTGGAGCTGCTCAACGAGCGCCGGGGGGAGAAGGTGAGGGGGCTGGGCTGGGACTGACCCGGGGAGCGACCCCTGAGGGTGGGACCGGCCCTGGGAGTGACCCCTGAGGGTGGGGGCAGCCCCTGAGTGTGGGACCGACCCTGGGAGCAGCCCCTGAGTGTGGGACCGAGCCTGGGAGTGACCCCTGAGTGTGGGGGCAGCCCCTGAGTGTGGGACCAAGCCTGGGAGCGACCCCTGAGGGTGGGACCGGCCCTGGGAGCAACCCCTGAGTGTGGAACCACCGAGCCTTGGAGCGACCCCTGAGTGTGGGACTGACCCTGGGAGCAGCCCCTGAGTGTGGGACCGGCCCTGGGAGCAACCACTGAGTGTGGGAGCAGCCCCTGAGTGTGGAACCACCGAGCCTGGGAGCAACCACTGAGTGTGGGACCGAGCCTGGGAGGGGCTGCTGGGGTGGGGACCGACCCTCAGAGCAACCACTGAGTGTGGGACCGAGCCTGGGAGCAACCACTGAGTGTGGGACGGGCCCTGGGAGCAACCCCTGAGTGTGGAACCGGCCCTGGGAGCAACCAATGAGTGTGGAACCACCGAGCCTGGGAGCAGCCCCTGAGTGTGGGACCAGCCCTGGGGGAGCCTGGAGAAAAGAACACTCAGGGCTGCCCCCATCACTCTGCACCCCCTGAAAGGTGCCTGTGCCCAGCTGGGGCTGGGCTCTGTCTGCAGCAGCACTGACACACCCAGAGCACACAGCCCCAAGGGAAATACAGGCTGGAGAGCAGGGAAAAGGTTTTACAGAAAGGGTGTAAAGTTCTGGAATGGCTGCCCAGGGAGGTGGCACAGTCCCCATCCCCATCCCTGGGTGTGTTTAACACAGCCTGGATGTGGCACTGGGGGCCAGGGTTTGGGTGAGTGTTGGGGCTGGGTTGGACTGGATGATCCTGAAGGTCTCTTCCAACCCAGTGATTCTGTGAACTCCTGGGGCATCCCAACCAAATCCCAGCATTTCCACACACAGCCCTGTGGGGAATTCAGGATACACAGAGTTACTGCTGATGCCTCAGGTTTGGCTTTTCTGTGTTTCAGACTCTGTGCTGCTTTATTGTGCAGTTCTGAGCTTCATAGTAGAAGTGTTAAAACACATTAATTACTGCTCACAGAGCAGGGAGACAAAACAATTCCTGCTCCAGCTGGGCACCAAGGACAAATGACCCAAATCTCAGCCCAGAGCACAAACCCCGTGGGCTGCAGAGAGAAAAACAAGCAGGGTGGGACTGCCTGGGCTAAAGCTGGGATGGGACAATGAACTGCAAGGTGCAAATGGAGCAGAACTGATCCCAGGGACAGAGCCCGGGAGCGCTCGTGCATTTTGGGGCCATTTTGGGTCATCTTGGGTGCAGCCCTGGCTGGGCTCTGGTGCTGCCCAAGGTGGATCCATGGAGGAGATGCTTTGGATAAATCCCTGCTTTATTCTGGGACTCAGCCTCTGCTCTAGCTCAGCCTGCACAAGGCATCAGTGCTGCCCCTAAAAATCCTGCTTTTCTAACATTTTATCGGTGTATTGACTGCTAAAAGGAAAAAAAGCTCTGAACAAAATCAATTTGTTTTCCTTGATGTGTCTGTGGTAAATCCTGTAGCAGACTTGTTTTGAAAACAAACCTCACCTATAGTTGTAGGACTGAAATTACAAATGAGATAAAGGAAATCACCATAAAATTGCCTTGCAGGGGTAATTCCTGGTACCATTTTTCCAGAGCATTCACGTCCTACAAAGGGTTTGGAATTTTTCTCCTCATGGTTTCCCCCTGTAGTGCTGGCCCTGCCTCAGCTCTGCCCCTCTGTTCTCTCCAGTTAAACCGAGTTAAACTGGTGGAGAAAGAAAAAGATGCCTTGGAAGAGGACAAGAACAAAGCCATTGAGTTCCTCTGCTTGGAAAACCAAATAGTAAAGGAAAAGAATCAGATGTGTCAATATTACATGTGAGTAATTAGGAGGCTTTGGGTTGGCTTTAATGTGGTGGGGCTGCTGTTAAACTTTGATTCAGTATCTCTAATTAGAAATATTTTCCATTTCTAACTCCAAATTATTGTTAATTTTTGATATTTTACATAATTCTGTTGTTACACTGAGAATTGGAACTAGAGATTCATTGTGAAGATGGAGAAAAGTGAGAATTTATTGTTTTATTTTCTAGCCATGACCTAAAGAAACGAATTAATGACCTGGAAATGCAGAAGGAGAAAATTAATGAAGAAACGAAAAGTATTAATGAGAAAAGCAGTAAAATTGCAGAGGAAACAAAAACCAAGAATAAAGCTTTGAAAGAACTTGAAAAGTGAGTATTTTAGGGATGTGTAATACTGTTTTACATGTTCCCCACCAAAAAATTAAATTATCTGATGACCAGACTCACTTCTGGTACTAAATACACAAAGAAGCATTTAAATTAATGTGCAAAAATCAATTAAATGCACAAAACCAAATTAAATGCACAAAAATAAATTAAAGTAAATTCACACAGGTTATGGATAAGGTTCACAATTACAATAAGGAAATGTCTGATATTTTTAATAGATTTAAAATATTTCTTTATATTGACTGTACAAAAAAAAAAGAATTAGTAAATGCTTTTTATATTTACAACCCTAATGCTTAGGGACACGAATTTGGGAATTTTTCCCTGGTTTCCTCATGAATCTTTTCTGCATAAATTGTGTTAAAATTGCTTTGCCTGGGTGCTGATCCCCAATCCAGCTGCAAAACATTGACCTGCTCATCCTCAGGGAATGCTAGGGAGAGATGGGAATTTTCAATTCTGTCAAGAGAAAAATGAAAATTTCTGAAAATATATTTAATATTGCTTGGGTAGTTGATCTTTTTTTTATTGGAACATTGTTTTTCCAGGGAAAATACTGGGAATATTGGATATTGTTAATTACAAAACCTGAGTAATGTTAGCTTAAATTCTCCATGTTGACTTATTAAAGCAACATTAATAAGCCTTATTTTTATACTAAATTATTAAATATTAATATTAAATAATTATTTTAATTATTAATTAAAATGAATTATTTTTATATAATTTTATATATAATTTTATATATTTTTTATAATTTTTGTTATAATTTTATATATATAATTTTATATATTAATCTTATATAATTTATATAATTTTATATAATTTTATATATATAATTTATACCATAATTAATTTTATTAATTTATTAATATATAATTTTTATATAATTTTATAATTTTATATATATAATTTTATATAATTTTATATAATTATATATAATTTTATATAATTTTAAATAATTTATAAAATTAATTATTATTTAATATATAAAAATATTAAATAATTATTTTTTCTTTTTTTTTTCTCTCTCTCTAGAAAATGCAATAAAATTACAAAGTTCATACAGGAAAACAAAGAAAAATTCTCTGAGCTGGATTTGCAGGATGTGAAATTGAGGGAGAAACTCAAACATGCCAAGAGCAAGGCTAAAAAACTGGAGAAGCAGCTTCAAAAGGAGAAGGAAAAGGTAAAGGGGCTTGGATCAGCTGGATTGGCTTGGAAAAGTGTTGGAAATTTTTTCAGAAATGGCTCAGAAGGAGTAAAATTCTCACAGCCTGTTTCTGTGAACAGCAGAAGTTCTCAGGTTGTTTTTAATTACAAGTAAAAGTGACAAACATGAAGGCCTTGAGAACCTGGCATACCAGAGTTCTCAGGCAGCTTTCTCATAACAAGTAGATATTTTATCTTTGACTGTTTTGGGAAAGCAAAAATAATTTTGAGAACCCAAATCTTGGTATTGGAAACATAAGGAGGGGTTGGTGTGTTATCTCTGACCTATTGTGAGCTCAGGTTTTGCAATATGCATGAACTTAATTAACGTGGTTATAAAAAGTGACTGATTGATGAATAAACCGGAGTGATGCTGATCAATAAGAGCAGATCTCTCCCTCCAAGTGCAATAAATTGTGGAGAAGGTGGTATTGGAATAAGAATCCCAGTATAACCAGTTAGATGGTGCCTGGGTCAGTCTGACCCTCACTGCTGGGCCAAAGGCAGCACTGTGGTGTTTTACCCCAGAGATACCTTGGCTGCTGGAGATTGCAGCAGGGCACTGAACAAGTCCAGGCTTGTCAGGAACTCCGTTTACCTCAGGAGAGAGAGCTTCTGGCGATGGTGGAGAGAAAAGGAGAGGATTCTGCTGGAGGGTTGTTGTGGTGTGTTGCAATGTCCTGTTTTACCTTCTCCCTTCCCCCTTGCTGAGTGTGCCCTGTCAATCAGGCTGACATCCCAGCAAGGCGTCGTGTGATTGGTCAAGTTCAAAGGATGCTCCTCAGGCCTGGGGGACATTGGATAGGTGTCCCCAGTCCCTTGAGACCCTGCCCCTTTCACCTGGTTGGTGCTCACCTGTCCCCTCCCCTTCCCCTGCCCTGAGCTTAAAATGTTAATGAGACCATGTGGCCGGATTCTGTTAGCAGCAGTGGCCCGGTGCAGACATCTCTGTACCCATGGAATAAACATCTGGCAACCTTCTAGCAGAATCCACTCCCTTTCTCTTCACCATCACCAGAAGCTCTCTCTCCTGAGGTAAACGGAGTCCTGACAAGCCTGGACTTGCTCAGTGCCCTGCTGCAATCCCCAGCAGCCAAGGTATCTCTGGGGTAAAACACCACAGTGCTGCCTTTGGCCCAGCAGCGAGGGTCAGAACTGGCCCAGGCACCATCTAACTGGTTATACTGGGATTCCTATTCCAATAGAGGGTTATATCCAGATGTTTATTCCATGGTTACAGAGGTCTGAACCGGGGCAATTCCTCCAACAGAATCCGGCCACATGGTCTGATTCACCTTTTAAGCTCAGGGCAGGGGAAGGGGAGGGGACAGGTGAGCCACCAACCAGGTGAAGGGGCAGGGTCTCAAGGGACTGGGGACCCCTATCCAATGTCCCCCAGGCCTGAGGAGCATCCTTTGAACTTGACCAATCACACGACGCCTTGCTGGAATGTTAAGCCTGATTGACAGGGCACACTCAGCGAGGGGGAAGGGAGAAGGGAATATTGGCACACCTGGGAAGGGACCTGGAAGATTAAAACAGGACATTGCAACACAGTACAACAAGGTGGCAAGGGCACAAAGAAGGTGGGAAATGGGGTTGGAATTGTTTTCATTGGAATTGTTTAAATGGGAAGCCATGGAATCAGCCCGAGGGTTGTTTGGTGCTCACTGAGCGCAGCCATCGCTCCGTGAGTGATGGAGCTGGGTCACCCCTGGTCCCTGGGGCAGGAGGGGCTCAGGGGTCACTCCCAGGCCAGGGGAGGCTCAAGGTCCTTCCTGTGCAGGTGCAGGAGCTCAAGAACGTCCCCTCCAGCAACAGCAAGGCCATCGAGGACGCCACGGCCAAGAGGGAGCTGCTGGCAAAGGCCAAGGACAAGGAGGAGGCCAAGCTGAGGCAGGTCCTGGCCAGCCTGCAGGAGGAGACCAAGGAGATCCAGAAGGAAAAAGAGGTTTGGACAGGCAGGAATCACCCACCTCTGCTGAAGGAAACCAGCACCAGGCACTTGTAAAAGGCCATTTAGTGACAATTCCACTGTTCTCAGGGTAGCTCAGAGGAGCCTCAGTGGGAAACTATCTTACTTACTTGGCTTGGAAAAGTGTTGGAGATTTTTTCAGAAATGGCTCGGAAGGCAGCTGTGAGGAGTAAAATTCTCACAGCCGGTTTCTGTGAACAGCAGAGGTTCTCAGGTTGTTTTTAATTACAAGTAAAAGTGACAAACATGAAGGCCTTGAGAACCTTGCATACCAGAGTTCTCAGGCAGCTTTCTCATAACAAGTAGATATTTTATCTTTGGCTGTTTTGGGAAAGCAAAAATAATTTTGAGAACCCAAATCTTGGTATTGGAAACATAATGGCTGCTTTTTAGGTGCTCAAACACCATCAAGTAGCTCATTCCTAGATGTAATATAAATAATACACTCTGATTTTCTGCCACCAAAATATTTAAGGCAATGGTGTTGCTTAAATAAATCAAGATATTCTGGAATGATCTGTTCCCAGCCTTTCCCACACTGACTGTGAATTAATGAGCAACCACTTTAACATTTGGTTATTGGTGGTGGTGTTCAGTGCCTGGAGGCTGGAAATTTATCCTGTAAATTTGCAGGGTTATTTTGTGTCCTTGAAAAGGTGGATTCTCCATGGATTTGGGCTGTCATTTAGCTCAGTGTGTGGGAGGAAATGATTTGAGGAAATGATCCACAGCTTGCACGGAAATGCTCTGTGATAACTCCCTGATGTTCTTCATAACTGGGAAAATCCTTGTTAAATTCCCAGCCATTCATGTTGATTAGTGCAGAAATGCTGCTTTCCCTGAGGGCAGAGGTGTTTGCTGCTGCCAGGGCTGGAGAGGCCGTGCCATGCCCTGTTCCCTGTTCCCTGTGCCTGCAGGCCAAGGAGAAGGAGCTGATGGAGTTCAGCAGGGAGGTGACCGAGAGCCGCTCCAACATGGAGATAGCGCAGTCGGAGCTGGAGCTCTACCTGAGCAAGCACAACGCTGCCCTGGCCCGCCTCAGGCAGGCCCAGGAGGCGCTGGGCAGCACCTCCAGCACCCTGAGGGACAGGAAAGCTGCCATCAAAGACATCGCTGCCAAACTACCCCAGGCTGAGCAGCAGCTCAAGGAGGTGAGAGCTGGCTTCCCCACCTCATTCTGAGTCACACACTGACCAAAGGCAATGATCAGGGTGAAAACAAACCATGACCCAAAAGCTGTTTTCTAATACATTGCTGGTGGAGCAAATCCTGCATTTCAGACTTACTTTGTTAAGCCAATGTTGGTTTAACTGAAATCCCACATATCCCTGAGATAAACAGATTTAATTTGATAAACAGATTTAATTTGACTCTGAGACGTGGCTGCATTCCTGAGCCTCCTTCAGGTGCTGAGGCCCTGGCACAGGTGTCCCAGTGTCCCTGCTGGTGTCCCAGTGTCCCTGCTGGGTATCCCAGTGTCTGTCCCTGCTGCTGTCCCAGTGTCCCTGCTGGGTGTCCCAGTGTTCCTGCTGAGATCCCAGTGTCTGTCCCTGCTGGTGTCCCAGTGTCCCTGCTGGTGTCCCAGTGTCCCTGTTGGTGTCCCAGTGCTCCTGTTGGTGTCCCAGTGTCCCTGTTGGTGTCCCAGTGCTCCTGTTGGTGTCCCAGTGTCCCTGCTGGGTGTCCCAGTGTCCCTGCTGGGTGTCCCAGTGTCCCTGCTGGTGTCCCAGTGTCCCTGTTGGTGTCCCAGTGTCCCTGCTGGTGTCCCAGTGTTCCTGCTGGGTGTCCCAGTGTCCCTGCTGCTGTCCCAGTGTGCCTGCTGAGATCCCAGTGTCCCTGCTGGTGTCCCATGTTCCTGCTGGTGTCCCAGTGTCTGTCCCTGCTGCTGTCCCAGTGTCCCTGCTGCTGTCCCAGTGTCCCTGCTGGTGTCCCAGTGTCCCTGCTGAGATCCCAGTGTCTGTCCCTGCTGGGTATCCCAGTGTCCCTGTTGGTGTCCCAGTGTCCCTGTTGGTGTCCCAGTGTCCCTGCTGGTGTCCCAGTGTTCCTGCTGAGATCCCAGTGTCTGTCCCTGCTGCTGTCCCAGTGTCCCTGCTGCTGTCCCAGTGTCCCTGTTGGTGTCCCAGTGTCCCTGCTGGGTATCCCAGTGTCCCTGTTGGTGTCCCAGTGTTCCTGCTGGTGTCCCAGTGTCCCTGTTGGTGTCCCAGTGTCCCTGCTGCTGTCCCAGTGCTCCTGCTGAGATCCCAGTGTTCCTGTTGGTGTCCCAGTGTCCCTGCTGCTGTCCCAGTGTTCCTGCTGGGTGTCCCTCCATCCCTGTCCCCAGTCCCTCTCCAGCTCTCCTGGAGCCCCTTCAGGCCCTGCCAGGGCTCTGAGCTCTCCCTGGATCCTTCTCCTCTCCAGGAGCCAGGGAATGGCTCCCAGTGCCACAGGGCAGGGATGGGTGGGAGATTGGGAATTGGGAATTCCTGGCTGGGATGGGATTCCCAGAGCAGCTGTGGCTGCCCCATCCCTGGCAGTGCCCAGGCCAGGCTGGATGAGCTTGGAGCAGCCTGGCACAGTGGGAGCTGTCCCTGCCATGGCTGGGGTGGCACTGGAGAAACTTTAATGTCCCTCCCAACCCAAACCATTTGAATTTCACTTCCTGCTCCTCAATCATTCCCCAAAGAACAAAACCATGCCATTGAAGGCTCCCTGAATCCAGTAGATTTTGGGAGGCTGAGCCGATGTCTTTGACCCCCAGAAAGAGAAGGCTCTGGAGAAGCTGGGAAGGGAAGAATCCGGGGCCAAGGATCTCGTGCGAAACCTGCGGCGAAAAGTAGAGGAGGCCAAAAGTTCTTTAGCGCAGAGCCGCAGCCGGGGGAAGGTGCTGGAGGCTCTGCTGCAGCAGAGGAAGTGCGGCAACATCCCCGGCCTCTATGGCAGGCTGGTGAGTGACAGAGGAGCTGAGGGGGTTCCTGGCATGGAGTGTGGGGTGCCCACTCCCTGGCATCAGGGATTGGAGAAGGATGCCTCACTCCCTGGCATTAGAGTTTAGAGAGAGATGCCCACTTCCCTGGCATTAGGGTTTGGAGAGGGATGCCCACTTCCCTGGCATTAGGGTTTGGAGAGGGATGCCCACTTCCCTGGCATCAGGGTTTGGAGAGGGATGCCTCACTTCCCTGGCATCAGGGATTTATTTAGAGAGGGATGCCCACTTCCCTGGCATCAGGGATTTATTTAGAGAGGGATGCCCACTTCCCTGGCATCAGGGTTTGGAGAGGGATGCCCACTTCCCTGGCATCAGGGATTCAGAGAGGGATGCCCACTTCCCTGGCATCAGGGATTCAGAGAGGGATGCCCACTTCCCTGGCATTAGAGAGGGATGCCTCACTCCCTGGCATTAGAGTTTAGAGAGGGATGCCCATTTCCCTGGCATCAGGGATTCAGAGAGGGATGCCCAATTCCCTGGCATTAGAGTATAGAGAGGGATGCCCACTTCCCTGGCATCAGGGATTTAGAGAGGGATGCCCACTTCCCTGGCATCAGGGATTTATTTAGAGAGGGATGCCTCAGTTCCCTGGCATCAGGGATTGGAGAGGGATGCCCACTTCCCTGGCATCAGGGTTTGGAGAAGGATGCCTCACTTCCTGGCATTAGGGATTTAGAGAGGGATACCCACTTCCCTGGCATCAGGAGTTTAGAGAGGGATGCCCACTTCCCTGGCATCAGGAGTTTGGAGAGGGATGCCCACTTCCCTGGCATCAGGGATTTAGAGAGGGATGCCCACTTCCCTGGCATTAGAGTTTAGGGAGGGATGCCCATTTCCCTGGCATCAGGAGTTTAGATAGGGATGCCCATTTCCCTGGCATCAGGGATTTATTCAGAGAGGGATGCCCACTTCCCTGGCATCAGGGATTTATTCAGAGAAGGATGCCCACTTCCTGGCATCAGGGATTCAGAGAGGGATGCCCACTTCCCTGGCATTAGGGATTTAAAGAGGGATGCCCACTTCCCTGGCATCAGGGATTTATTTAGAGAGGGATGCCCACTTCCCTGGCATCAGGGATTCAGAGAGGGATGCCCACTTCCCTGGCATCAGGGTTTGGAGAGGGATGCCCACTTCCCTGGCATCAGGGTTTGGAGAGGGATGCCCATTTCCCTGGCATCAGGGTTTGGAGAGGGATGCCCACTTCCCTGGCATCAGGGATTGGAGAGGGATGCCCACTTCCCTGGCATCAGGGATTTATTTAGAGAGGGATGTCTCACTCCCTGGCATCAGGGATTTAGAGAGGGATGTCCACTTCCCTGGCATCAGGGATTTAGAGAGGGATGCCCACTTCCCTGGCATCAGGGGTTTGGAGAGGGATGCCCACTTCCCTGGCATCAGGGATTTAGAGAGGGATGCCCACTTCCCTGGCATCAGGGATTTAGAGAGGGATGGGATGCCTCACTCCCTGGCATCAGGGTTTGGAGAGGGATGCCCACTTCCCTGGCATCAGGGATTTAGAGAGGGATGCCCACTTCCCTGGCATCAGGGATTTAGAGAGGGATGGGATGCCTCACTCCCTGGCATCAGGGTTTGGAGAGGGATGCCCATTTCCCTGGCATCAGGGTTTGGAGAAGGATGCCTCACTTCCTGGCATCAGGGTTTGGAAAGGGATGCCCACTCCCTGGCATCAGGGATTCAGAGAGGGATGCCCACTTCCCTGGCATTAGGGTTTGGAGAGGGATGCCCATTTCCCTGGCATTAGAGTATAGAGAGGGATGCCCACTTCCCTGGCATCGGGGATTTATTTAGAGAGGGATGCCCACTTCCCTGGCATCAGGGTTTGGTGAGGGATGCCCACTCCCTGGCATCAGGGATTTAGAGAGGGATGCCCACTCCCTGGCATTAGCAGTTTGGAAAGCAGAGCTGTAAATCCTGTGGACTTGCTGTAAAATCAAATATTTTTCAGTTCTTTCCAAGCAATGTTGGTTTAAAATACTGGAATTTCAGAGCTGAGTTTTTCATTCCTGGGGCACATCAGTGTCATTGTATAAGTGCTGGTTTTGTATTCTGCACTTTTTGTCCAAGGAGAATTATCTCTGCTGCAGAAAAATGAGTTTATTCAGATTTTAAGAATTGCATTCATGGATTTAGTGGGCCACAAGGCAGAGACAGCTCAGGTGGCAGCTGATGAGTGTTTGCCCCTCGTCCCTCCATCCTCAGGGGGACCTGGGAGCCATCGATGACAAATATGACGTGGCCATTTCCTCCTCGTGTGGGGCCTTGGACCACATTGTTGTGGACACCATCGACACTGCCCAGGCCTGTGTGAACTTCCTGAAGGCTGGAGGCATTGGAGTCGCCACCTTTATAGCCCTGGACAAGGTGAGAAACAAATCATTTTACTGTTAATTACAGTCTAATTGCGTTTCTTGTAAAGCCTTAACATGCCTTGGGATAACAGGATGAGCTGAGGATTTTTCCCAAAGATTGATCCCTTGATTTCCCCTGTGGGTGCAGATGGCTGTGTGGGAAAAGAAAATGGAGAAGATCCCAACCCCTGAGAACGCACCCCGGCTCTTTGACCTGGTGAGGGTGGAGGACGCCCAGGTTCGCCTGGCCTTCTACTTCGCTCTCAGGGACACTCTGGTGGCCAAGAACCTGGAGGAGGCCACCAGAATTGCATTCCAGAAGGAGAAAAGGTGGAGGGTGGTTACCCTGCAGGGACAGATCATCGAGCTGTCAGGTACTGAGCTCCACTGGCAGCCCTTTGTGGGTGATACCACAGCCCAAGGAGCGCTCTGAGCTCTTCTCATCCCTTTTGCTGTAGGAACCATGACTGGTGGGGGAGGAAAGGTCATGAAGGGCAGAATGGGCTCCTCAGTCGTGATGGATATCTCGGAAGAAGAGGTGAGTACAGCAGGGAAATGCAATTCCAGCAGAATTTGGGCAGTTCTGACACACATGTGTGCTTTTAAAGCACCGTGAGCAGGAGCAGCCTGGGATGGAAGATGATGATGAATGTTTCCAAAGCCAACACTCCAAATGTTGGCAGAGGTTGGAGGGCTTTGAGGAGCATCAGGGATGCAGGGGCTGCCCAGGGAGGTTTGGGGACAGGGTGGTGACAGGCACAGGCTGCACCCTGTGCTTGGAGGGCTCTGCCACCCCAGGGTGCTGGGATTATTCTGTGTCTGTTCACAGCCCAGCCCATCACTGAATTCAGCCTCACAGTGCTCCTGGAGGGCTCTGCCAGCCCCAGGGTGCTGGGATTATTCTGTGATTATTCAGCCCATCACTGAATTCAGCCTCACAGTGCTCCTGGAGGGCTCTGCCAGCCCCAGGGTGCTGGGATTATTCTGGGTTTGTTTGTTCACAGCCCAGCCCATCACTGAATTCAGCCTCCCAGTGCTCCTGGAGGGCTTTGCCACCCCAGGGTGCTGGGATTATTCTGTGATTATTCAGCCCATCACTCAATTCAGCCTCACAGTGCTCCTGGAGGGCTCTGCCAGCCCCAGGGTGCTGGGATTATTCTGTGTTTGTTTGTTCACAGCCCAGCCCATCACTGAATTCAGCCTCACAGTGCTCCTGGAGGGCTCTGCCACCCCAGGGTGCTGGGATTATTCTGTGATTATTCAGCCCATCACTGAATTCAGCCTCACAGTGCTCCTGGAGGGCTTTGCCACCCCAGGGTGCTGGGATTATTCTGTGTTTGTTCACAGCCCAGCCCATCACTCAATTCAGCCTCACAGTGCTCCTGGAGGGCTCTGCCAGCCCCAGGGTGCTGGGATGATTCTGGATTTGTTCAGCCCATCACTCAATTCAGCCTCACAGTGCTCCTGGAGGGCTTTGCCACCCCAGGGTGCTGGGATTATTCTGGGTTTGTTTGTTCACAGCCCAGCCCATCACTGAATTCAGCCTCACAACCTTGACACCACATTGGCAGAGCAGCATGCAGTTTGCTTTTCCTTCTGAATTCCATTTAAGTTTTCATCTGGAGCTGCTGCTCTTGTTTCTCACTGGTGTTCCCAGCACTCAGACTCCCCAAGCTGAAGTTTTCACTCTGCTTTCTCCTGTGTTTAAAGAGCACAGGGATGAGCCCTGCCTTGGTTTGGTCACGGTGCCATCAGTGAATGCTCCTGTGGTTGTGTGCAGATCAGCAGGATGGAATCCCAGCTGCAGAGGGATTCCATGAGAGCCGTGCAGTGCGAGGAGGAGAAATCCCAGCTGGAGGAGGCCATCAGGAAACTGCAGCAGGAGATCCGGGAGATGAGGAACACCTCAGAGAAATACACAGCCAGCATCCAGGTGGGCACCCCGAGCCTTGCCAGCCCCACAGAGCCCTGGCTGCCCTCAGGGAGCTGCCAGGGATGGATTCCAGCCCACTTTGTGCTCCCTGCAGGGATTTTCTGAGCAAGAAATGGATCTCAAAAATCAAATCAAGGAACTCGAAGCCAACGTCGCTGCTGCTGCTCCGGACAAAACCAAGCAGAAGGAGCTGGAAAAAGCCCTCGATGGTTATAAAAAAGGTACATTTTGTGAGGGGGGATTTGAGATAAATGATGTAGTAATCTCTTTAGCAATAGAGGAAGGAATGGGTTTGGGTTTGTGCTTCAGTTCCCTGTCTTGGTTTGGGACCTCGTTTTTCTAAGGTGTTGCTAGAGATCAGAAAGTAAAACCCCTTTTCTTTGTAATTGCTCAAGTTCAGAAAGTAAAACCTCTTTTCTTTGTAATTGCTCAAGTTCATGTTTTAGTCAAGCTAAAGCAAACATGAATTTCAGCATTTTGTTTCTTTGCTTAGATTTTTGTGGTTGTATCACATATTCATAGGGAAAGTTAGTTTAAGTAGGGGTAAGAATTGTTAATGAGGAGGCACTGATACAAAAGGCAAGTGAAGGTTTTTGCTTTCTAACCAGGCTCTGCCATGATCTTTAAAATAAATCCCTGTAAAAGGCAAGTGAAGGTTTTTGCTTTCTAACCAGGCTCTGCCATGAGTCTATAAAATAAATCCCTGTAAAAGGCAAGTGAAGGTTTTTGCTTTCTAACCAGGCTCTGCCATGATCTTTAAAATAAATCCCTGTCTTGTGTGTGGGAACAGCTCCCTTTGTGCAGTGATAACCACACATTCACACCAGCTCCTGGGAAATGCTGGTGTCCACTTCTTAAAATTTACCTTTTGAGCATCTTCTCATGGATTAAATGCCAAGAATGAGCTTGGGGTAAGCTCTGAGGCACCCTCCTGCACTGGAGCAGTCTGTGTGCATGAGGGAATCCTGATTTGAGAGCTCCCCTCCTCACACAGTGCATGAGCGCGTGGCTGAGAGGGCCGGCAGGATGGAGGAGGAGGTGAAACGGCTGCACCAGCTCATCATGGACACCCACAACCAGAAACTGAAGGCCCAGCAGGACAAAATTGATCAGATTGACAAGGAGATGGATGAATGTTCCTCAGCCATCACCAAGGCCCAGGTGGCAGCCAGGACTGCAGACAGGTACAGGGCAGCCTCAGGCTGGGCTGGGCTCATTGGGGCTCAGGGAGGGAAAGGGAAATCCAATTTTGTACTTTCTAATGGTTTAAGTGTCACACTTAATCAGCATTTCTCTAGTGTTTGCCTGAATGATTTCTTTAATATTGCCTAAACTGCAATATTCAGGATAAAGTCCAAAATAGCACTTGATTGGATGTGCTGGAGCAGTTCAGATCTGAAGGGACTGATTTTATTAGGAGCTGTTCTGTCAGGAAATAAAATGGGATCTCCTTTTTATGGGAGCTCACCACTCCATAGAGATTCCAAACTGTGAAAGAAGAAACGAAGCCATTTAGTGAGGCCTGGCTGCTGAGGAAGACAACTCTGTTTTCCTGGGGTCCCTCTGGAGTGGGCAGCTGGTGCCTGAGGCAGCTCCTCCCTATTGCCTTGCTGTTGTAGTGTGTTGTTAAGTTTCTTGTGTTATTCCCCCAGTTTATGTATTGTTCTCCCCTATTATGTGTAAAATGGTTTCGTTCCCCCAGTTTTTCCCGCCACTGCTAGCCTGTCAGCTAAGTTGCCATAGTAACCGCTATTCATAGTTGCCGATGTGTAATTGCTCCTCCCCTGGTTTCCCTTATAAGTGAAAGTTGTTTCCTCCCTAGGTCCAGTCAATCACTCCCTTCCTCCTCCCAGGTTTCGAGAACCTTCTCCTCTCTGGAGATGGTGGCTGGCTGGGGTCCCAGGACACCTCCTTTACCTTTTGATTATTGGTCTCCATGGAGTGTCAGTTCTGTGAAGTTCATCCCCTCACCTTTCCCGATTGGCTCTGTCTGTACCCACCCCCCTCCTTTATAATCCTGTTTCACCCCCTATGAAAAAACTTTTTCCCGGTTGGTTTCCCGGTGTTTGGATCCCGCAACACCTTCAATAAACCGATGTTTAACCCCCGGGAAATGGTCAGCTCCGTTCCTCCCCTATACCAGCGGTGTGAGCCAGTCCGCAGCCAGCACAGCCCGAGGCCCTCAGACGCCGAAGGGCGCTGGCCAGGAATTGCAGAGGGGCGTCGGCCTTTCGCCCTCAGCAGCCGGACTCTAAACTTCGGGCCACGTACGCCCCCCTCTGCACCCCTCCTTTATAATCCTGTTTCACCCCCTATGGAGAAACTTCTTCCCGGTTGGTTTCCCCGTGTTTAGATCCCGCAACACCTTCAATAAACCGATGTTTAACCCCCGGGAAATGGTCAGCTCCGTTCCCCCCCAATCCCAGCGGTGTGAGCCAGTCCGCAGCCAGCACAGCCCGAGGCCCTCAGACGCTGAGGGGTCCTGGCCAAGAATTGCAGAGGGGCGTCGGCCTTTCGCCCTCAGCAGCCGGACTCTAAACTTCGGGCCACATATACACCCCTCTGCACCTTGCTGTGCTCCTGGGGTGATTCCTGGAGGTCACAGAGCCCCCTGTCCCCTGCAGGAACCTGAGGAAGTGCGAGGAGGCTCTGCAGCACACGCAGAAGGAGATGGAGGAGAACGAGAAGGAGATGATCACACTGACAGAAGAGATGACAGCGCTGGAGGACAAAGCCACCCAGGTGATGAACGAGTGCAAGCAGGCTGAGGTGAGTGCTGGGACCCCCTGGGCTCCAGGGAAATCAGGGACAGGGCCAAATATCCGATATCCCATTCTCTGCAGAGCAGCCAGGCCCTGGCAATGGGGCATTGGCATCTTTTATACTCACCTGGAAATTATCCTGACCCAGCTCAGCAAACACTCATCAGCTGCCACCTGAGCTGTCTCTGACTTGTGTCCCCCTAAATCCATGAATGCAATTCTTAAAATCTGAATAAACTCATTTTTCTGCAGCAGAGATAATTCTCCTTGGACAAAAAAGTGCAGAATACAAAACCAGCACTTTTACAATGACACTGACGTGCACCAGGAATGAAAAACTCAGCTCTGAATTTCCAGTATTTTAAAACACCAGCTCTCCCCAAACAAATTGCTGGGTTTCTTAAGCATAAAATTTTTCTTACACATAAAAACTTTCTTAAACGTAAAACTTTCCCAGTTATGTGGGATTTTAGTTTCCCATCTAGATTTCTGTGAGAGAGGGAAAACCAGGATGGCTGAAATGCTTTCAGATACATCCAAGATTTGATGTAGGGAAAACCAGGATGGCTGAAATGCTTTCAGATACATCCAAGATTTGATGTATTTCTCTAATTAGCTAAAAATGAGTGTAGGACCTGTTTGATCCAGATCTGGAATGAAAATACCAATTGCAGCATTTTCTCAGTCATTGCAGAATTCAGGGATCAGCTATAAATCTAAGAATATTTATTTGTTTCCATCCATAGCTGTGAATAAATTAAGTGAAAACAAACTTTTCACCCAAAAAAGGGGTAGACTTTTATAGGTAATTGATTAATGCCCTTTTTGGGGGTATTTGCCATTTTTCTATTCAGGAAGCTTTGCCAGCAGTGCAGGAGGAGCAGAAGAATTTACTCCAGGAGATGAAAACTATTCAAGATGCTGAGCATGCCCTTCAGAGTGAAGCTCTGAGCATCAAGCTGAAAATTGACCAGATTGACAACCACATTTCCACCCACCAGGGCAAGCTGAAATACTGGCAGAAAGAGGTCAGAAATGCTTTTGTTCCAAAGCCTTAAATCAGAGGATTGTGGAATGGTCTGGCTTGGGAGGCACCTCCAGATGGGGATGTTCCTTGGGGACACCTTGCACTGTCCCAGGCTGCCCTGGGGCCCTTCAGGGGTCCCACCATGAACTCAGCAACACCCCCAGAGAAAGCAGAAATTCCTCTTCAGATCCCAGCTTATTGCTGTACAGGCAGGGTAGCATAAAGGGAATTTATTCTCTTTTTGACTCCCTATTTTAAAGGGACCTGTGGGAAGAATCTTGGAGCATTTGGAGATGAGAAATGTCCCTGTAGTGACCCAGAGCTGGTGTTAAAGCTGCCTCCCTGTGCTTGCAGATGTCCAAGCTGGCCCTGCACGCCATCGAGGGCGAGGCCCCGGAGCAGCTGCGGCTGCTGAGCGAGGAGGAGCTGGAGGAGCTGCAGGAGCCCGATGGGATCAGCAAGAGAATCGCGCTGCTGGAGGCACAGCGGCACCAGCTCCGCCCCAACCTCGGCGCCATCGCCGAGTACCGGAGGAAGGTACGGCCGGGGGGGACGGGATGGGACAGGGACAGCCCCGGGGTACGGGACAGCCCTGAGGGGAACAGCCCAGCCCCAGGGGAACGGGACAGCCCCAGGGGGAACGGGACAACCCTGAGGGGAACGGGACAGCCCAGCCCTGAGGGGAACAGCCCAGCCCCAGGGGACGGGACAGCCCCAGGGGGAACAGCCCAGCCCCAGGGGACGGGACAGCCCCAGGGGGAACAGCCCAGCTCCAGGGGACGGGACAGCCCTGAGGGGAACAGCCCAACCCCGGGGGAACGGGACAGCCCTGAGGGGAACAGCCCAACCCCGGGGGAACGGGACAGCCCTGAGGGGAGCAGAACAGCCCCAGGGAACGGGACAGCCCCAGGGAACGGGACAGCCCAGCCCCAGGGGGAACAGCCCAGCCCCAGGGGAACGGGACAGCCCTGAGGGGAACAGCCCAACCCCGGGGTACGGGACAGCCCCAGGGAACGGGACAGCCCAGCCCCAGGGGGAACAGCCCAGCCCCAGGGGACGGGACAGCCCCGGGGGGAACGGGACAGCCCAGCCCCAGGGGGAACAGCCCAACCCCAGGGGAACGGGACAGCTCCAGGGGATGGGACAGGGACAGCCCTGAGGGGAACAGCCCAGCCCCAGGGGACGAGACAGCCCCGGGGGGACGGGACAGCCCTGAGGGGACAGCCCTGAGGGGAATAGCCCAGCCCCAGGGGATGGGACAGCCCCAGGGGGAACAGCCCAGCCCCAGGGGGAACAGCCCAACCCCGGGGGGAACAGCCCAGCCCCAGGGGGAACGGGACAGCCCAGCCCCAGGGGGAACAGCCCAACCCTGGGGGAACGGGACAGCCCCGAGGGGAACGGGACAGCCCTGAGGGGACAGCCCAACCCCAGGGGAACGGGGACAGCCCCGGGGGGACGGGACAGCCCCGGGGGGACGGGACAGCCCAGCCCCGGGGGGGGAACGGGACAGCCCCGAGGGGAACAGCCCATCCCCAGGGGACGGGACAGCCCTGAGGGAACGGGACAGCCCCGGGGGAACGGGACAGCCCTGAGGGGAACAGCCCAGCCCCGGGGGATGGGACAGCCCTGAGGGGAACAGCCCAACCCCGGGGGAACGGGACAGCCCTGAGGGGAACAGCCCAGCCCCGGGGGATGGGACAGCCCTGAGGGGAACAGCCCAGCCCCGGGGGATGGGACAGCCCTGAGGGGAACAGCCCAACTCCGGGGGGAACGGGACAGCCCCAGGGGATGGGACAGCCCTGAGGGGAACAGCCCAGCCCCAGGGGATGGGACAGCTCCAGGGGATGGGACAGGGACAGCCCTGAGGGGAACAGCCCAGCCCCAGGGGATGGGACAGCCCTGAGGGGAACAGCCCAGCTCCGGGGGATGGAACAGCCCAACCCCAGGGGATGGGACAGCCCTGAGGGGAACAGCCCAGCTCCGGGGGATGGGACAGCCCTGAGGGGAACAGCCCAGCTCCGGGGGATGGGACAGCCCTGAGGGGAACAGCCCAGCTCCGGGGGATGGAACAGCCCAACCCCAGGGGATGGGACAGCCCTGAGGGGAACAGCCCAGCTCCGGGGGATGGGACAGCCCTGAGGGGAACAGCCCAGCTCCGGGGGATGGAACAGCCCAGCCCCAGGGGATGGGACAGCCCTGAGGGGAACAGCCCAGCCCCAGGGGATGGGACAGCCCCGAGGGGAACGGGACAGCCCTGAGGGGAACAGCCCAGCCCCAGGGGATGGGACAGCCCTGAGGGGAACGGGACAGCCCCAGGGGGAACGGGACAACCCTGAGGGGAACGGGACAGCCCTGAGGGGAACAGCCCAGCCCCAGGGGACGGGACAGCCCCGAGGGGAACGGGACAGCCCCAGGGGGAACGGGACAACCCTGAGGGGAACGGGACAGCCCTGAGGGGAACAGCCCAGCTCCAGGGGATGGGACAGCCCTGAGGGGAACAGCCCAGCCCCAGGGGATGGGACAGCCCTGAGGGGAACAGCCCAGCCCCAGGGGATGGGACAGCCCTGAGGGGAACAGCCCAGCCCCAGGGGGAACAGCCCATCCCTGAGGGGACAGCCCAACCCCGGGCACCCCTGGGGACAGGACAGCTCCAGGGAACGGGACAGCCCCGGGGAGGATGGGACAGCCCAGCCCCGGGGGGAACAGCCCTGATCCCCTCCTTCCTTTGGGAAACCAGGAATTTGCTGTTCCTGCTATCAGCAGCTCATCCTTAGCCACAGTGCAAGCTGTTTCCAGGAGCTTCGTGTGCCTTTTGTTTCCCACTGTTTTGTGGAGAAAAGAAGAAACCTCACAACTTTATAAAAGTTGTAAAGCCCGGTATGCTTTATTACAACACGCGCCGGATGCAAGACTCCCCAAAAGGGCATGCGTGCCCCTGAAGATTTCAGACCTCCTTTTATCCCCCTTCCAAATGCATATGCATACAGTTTCACAATCAGTTCATACATATTCATCTTGCATGACACTTAGCACTAATTCTTCTTTATCGGAGGAATTCCTAGGTCGGGGGCAGATTGACCTCGTGGTTTTTCTGTTTTTCTTTCTCTGTCTCTGGAACGCGGCCTCTCCTTCAGCTTTAGCTCCACAGACCCTTCACCTCTCCCAGACACTTCACCTAGCTCAGGATGGATCCTTACTCTGTCTCACCACACCATCAATGTCGGGTGACAACGTCCTGGGTCTTCAAAAGTCTTCAAGTCTTTTCCAACCTAAGCAATTCCAAGATTCTCCTGGGAATGTTTATTTTAACAGAATCAAGTCTTCCCAGCCAAGACAGACACACACAGTACTGGATTTTTTTCCCTCCTCACATCAGTAATAGTGAGCCATTCAATAGATGAAGTGTTTTTTATTTTGACATAAGTTTGGTTTTTTGTTTTCCCTCAGCAGCAGAGGTGGGAAAAGAGAGAATTTGGGGGTTTTGTTTCAGGGCAGGTAGCCAGGCTGGGGAGAAGGAATGTTCAAATGGTAGGAAAAGTGTTTGGGTTAAACTGCAGCTGCTCTGAGTGCCCTTGGGTTTCCCCTGCAGGAGGAGCAGTACCTGAAGCAGGTGGAGGAGCTGGACAACATCACCAGCGAGAGGGACAAATTCAGAGAGGCCTTTGAGCAGCTGAGGAAGCAGAGGCTGAACGAATTCATGGCGGGGTTCAACGTCATCACCAACAAGCTGAAGGAGAACTACCAGATGCTGACGCTGGGAGGGGATGCTGAGCTGGAGCTTGTGGACAGTCTGGATCCCTTCTCCGAGGGAATCATGTTCAGGTTTTTAAAATACTTTATATCCCATTCATTTTTCATCATCACAGTCCTTTTTCCAACCTGTTTTTAAAGTAAATGGATCATGGGTTGTCCGGATTTCTCGGCTGTTTGAGGGGCCTGGAAAAGGCCCGGGGTGGCCTTGGGGCAGCCCGCGTATCGAAGGACGAGAAGAGGCTTCAGTTCTTCTTTCGGTTTTTATGTTTATTAATTGTTTATCTAAAAGATTTTCTTTCGGCCCGACAGAGCTCTGCTCAGCAGCCAGCCATGAGCACACTGTGCTGCCCTCCGGACAGCCACCTATCTTTATACCCAAAGTTACGTGTACAATATTTATCATTTTTCCCCAATCCTTTTTATTCTTATTGCTCGGTGCACTTTTAGTAATGACCAATCCCAAAGTGCCACCATCACCACAGAAGATGGAGGAGAAGAAGAAGAAGAAGAAGGACAGGACACGCCCCAATTCCTCCATCTTACTTCTCTAAACCCCCCTGTACAGAAATCCTAAACCCTGTGTTTCACTCTCTAATTAACTGATCCCTTCACCATTCACCCCGGTGAAACCCTCCTGTCCTCATACAGGTGTCGTCTCCTGTGTAGGATCAAAGTCCAGCCACCAGACACTTCTGGAACATTCCAGGACTCCCAAGCCCCCCAAGGGTGGTCTCGGTGGCACCTCAGTCCTGAGGTGCTGAGATCCGACAATGGGTGAACCAAGAAAGGCTCAATGTGGGCAAATAGTGACAGAAACCAGGAGAAAGAAAGATTAATTTCTTTCTCCTGGAAAAATCAGGAGCTAAAGCAGTTGGAAAGCTTTGAACTCCTTTCCCAGCACTTCTTAATTCCCAGATGACTTCGTTGTGTGCAGGAATGCTGCCAGTGCAGATCCCTGAGCTGGGAACGGCACTGAGGCTCAGCAGGCAGCAGCAGCATCCTCACACCCCACCCTGCTCTGTTGCAGCGTGAGGCCTCCCAAGAAGAGCTGGAAGAAAATCTTCAATCTCTCGGGAGGGGAGAAGACGCTGAGCTCGCTGGCGCTGGTGTTCGCCCTGCACCACTACAAACCCACCCCCCTGTACTTCATGGACGAGATCGACGCCGCCCTCGACTTCAAGAACGTTTCCATCGTGGCCTTTTACATCTACGTGAGTCCAGGGCCCAGCCCTCCTCCCCCAGAGGGACACAGAGGGCACAGAAATCCTGGCAGGTCTGAGCTCTGGGCTCTGCAGTTTTACTGGATCACACAGAGTCCCCCAAACCCATCAGCTTCAGCTGGGACTGATGTCCCTGTGGGTCCCAGCTTGTGATTTCCCAACGTTCCTGGGATTTACACTTTCATGTCATTCCCATCAGTGTCTTTGATCTAGTAGTAATTCATTTTTTAAATTAATTAATTAAATTAATTTAATTTATTTTTTAATTTTTATTAATTAATTAATTTAATTTTTTTTTTAATTTAAATGCCTTTAAAACTTCTGCCCTCAGCATATGTAATCAAAGCAACCCCTTTAACACGGCTCCAGTTCAGGTAATCAAACATTATTATTATTATTATTCAGGTAATCAAACAATAACTCTGAATATTCAGAGTTATTAACTGACAGATCAGGAAGCCCTTGGGGGTTCCCTGCCTGCAGCTGCAGTTCAGACGTGGCTCTGTGTGCCCCAGCAGGACAGAGGGGATTTTGGGAATCTGGGCACTTTCAGACGTGGCTCTGTGTGCCACCCAGGACAGAGGGGATTTTGGGAATCTGGGCATTAACACAAATCCCTTCTGTTTCAGGAGCAAACCAAAAACGCCCAGTTCATCATCATCAGCCTGCGCAACAACATGTTTGAGATTGCAGACAGATTAATTGGCATTTTTAAAACCCAGAACACCACCAAAACTGTGGCCACCAACCCCAAGATCCTGCCTGTGAAAGGACTGGAGGAACTGGGTCTCCCTGCGGGCAGTGCAGCTGAGACATGAGCAGGAAGCAACTTCCAGCTGCTGTTTGCTTTTATCTGATCTCATTTTGTATCATAGACTTTGTTTTGTTCTGTAGATTTAAAATAAAGTTTGTAAAAATTTTATCTTGTTGATATAATAAACCCAGCATCGATAAATTCCAGATTTTGAATGTCACGTAAAAATTGAGGAAAGAGAGATGTAAATTGATGAAAAGAGAGAATGCATCAGGTTGGGCAGGGGCAGCACCAAAAACACAGACAGCAATTAAGGAATCGGTGTCATTTAATGCAAAATTATGCAAAATAATTCAAAACTGCCAAGAATTATGGGAGAAGCTCAGCAGGGCAGAACTTGGGAGAGAATTCCAGGAGGGTGTTGAGGACTGAATTCCCAGCTGTGGATGGAGGCAAAGCTCAGCTCCCCTCACCTGAAGGGGATCAGGACTCGAGTTCACAGGAAACCCATGCAATACACAAAAGGAAGGGTACAGAAACAGAACAAGTGTAGAGATTTAACAACCCAGTATATTGAAAATAATAAAATAATGCTGGATTGCTGTGGGAGGTTTTCATCAGGAAGGGATTTCCTGCACTCTGGCCTGGTGAATGCTCAGCAGGAATTGCAGAGCTGTGCCAGAGGAGCGTTCCTGGTGCCATGACAGCACAGGTGGCATCAGGGCCAGCACAGGATCGGGTGCTGGGGTTCAGCAGGAGCAGCCCAGAGTGCAGACGCTGCTGTTGGAGTTTGTGAGCCGGGTATGGATCCTGTGCACCTGCACACCACAAACCCTGCAGCACCTCCTCCAGCCCAGGATGGATCCCCACAGGTTCAGGTGGAGCCACAGCTACAGCTCGTTCATCTTCTCCTCCTGAAGAGCCAACACAGCTCCTTCAGCTCACTCACTCACTCAGTTCGGGTTTCCCAGCTCCGCCACCAGGGGATGGGATTTCTCTGAAATGCGGCCATGGGGTTCATCCAGTGCACTCAGCAGAGCTGCTTTTTGTGCTCCAGGGCACCACCACGTTCCTTAAATTCTGCAGCACAGCTGCCCTGTCACCCTGCAGCAGTTCCCCTGTCACCCTGCAGCACAGTTTCCCTGTCACCCTGCAGCACAGTTCCCCTGTCACCCTGCAGCACAGTTTCCCTGTCACCCTGCAGCACAGTGTCCCTGTCACCCTGCAGCAGTTTCCCTGTCACCCTGCAGCACAGTGTCCCTGTCACCCTGCAGCAGTTCCCCTGTCACCCTGCAGCACAGATTCCCTGTCACCCTGCAGCACAGATTCCCTGTCACCCTGCAGCACAGATTCCCTGTCACCCTGCAGCACAGTGTCCCTGTCACCCTGCAGCACAGATTCCCTGTCACCCTGCAGCAGTTTCCCTGTCACCCTGCAGCACAGTTTCCCTGTCACCCTGCAGCACAGATTCCCTGTCACCCTGCAGCAGTTTCCCTGTCACCCTGCAGCACAGCAGCCCTGTCACCCTGCAGCAGTTTCCCTGTCACCCTGCAGCAGTTTCCCTGTCACCCTGCAGCACAGCTGCCCTGTCACCCTCCAGCAGTTTCCCTGTCACCCTGCAGCAGTGTCCCTGTCACCCTGCAGCACAGATTCCCTGTCACCCTGCAGCAGTTTCCCTGTCACCCTGCAGCAGTTTCCCTGTCACCCTGCAGCACAGTGTCCCTGTCACCCTGCAGCACAGTGTCCCTGTCACCCTGCAGCAGTTTCCCTGTCACCCTGCAGCAGTTTCCCTGTCACCCTGCAGCAGATTCCCTGTCACCCTGCAGCACAGTGTCCCTGTCACCCTGCAGCAGATTCCCTGTCACCCTGCAGCACAGTTCCCCTGTCACCCTGCAGCACAGTTCCCCTGTCACCCTGCAGCAGATTCCCTGTCACCCTGCAGCACAGTGTCCCTGTCACCCTACAGCACAGTTCCCCTGTCACCCTGCAGCAGATTCCCTGTCACCCTGCAGCACAGTGTCCCTGTCACCCTGCAGCACAGTTTCCCTGTCACCCTGCAGCAGTGTCCCTGTCACCTTGCAGCACAGTGTCCCTGTCACCCTGCAGCACAGATTCCCTGTCACCCTGCAGCAGTTTCCCTGTCACCCTGCAGCAGTTTCCCTGTCACCCTGCAGCACAGCTGCCCTGTCACCCTGCAGCAGTTTCCCTGTCACCCTGCAGCAGTGTCCCTGTCACCCTGCAGCACAGTGTCCCTGTCACCCTGCAGCACAGTTTCCCTGTCACCCTGCAGCACAGTTTCCCTGTCACCCTGCAGCAGTTTCCCTGTCACCCTGCAGCACAAAGGAAAAGGCACAAACCGGCAGCAGCAGCACGGAGGAAATGTTCATTTACTGATGGATTTCCACCTGCAGGCTGGGTTGAACAGAATGGGAGCACAACAGAAAGGACACAGAAGACACCACAGAGTTGAGCAGAGAACAAAAAAAAATTCCAGGGGAAAAACAAGCAGCAAGAAATGCTGGCTTTACCTGCCCCGGCAGCCAGCAGTGTGCAGGTGGATAAATAACTGCGTTAGAGCACAATCCCACCCCATGCTCCTGTGAGGGAATCCAAAGGTGGATTTGGCGTTGGGAAGGGGCTGTGGCAGCCCGGTCCAAGGGCAAAGCCCCCTAGGAAGGAGCTGCCAGGTCCTGCTGCTCCCTCCTGCAGCACCGAGGCACAGCCAGGGCTGCCCCTGCTCCTTCCTGTCAGAGGAATTCAGTGCCAGCCTCGGCTTGTGAGAAATCCACAGCAATTCTCACTCAACTTTCACACTCTGCCTCCATCTCAGAGATGTTTCAAGACCAGTACAGGCATCACTTCAATCAAGACGTTTACAATAAGAACCTGTGCTGGGAATTATAACACCAAACTTCAAGAAAGCAGCAGAAACCAGAGCCAGGAGTTTGGATCCTTGAGGGTCCCTTCCAATACTCTCAGTGTATTTCATGATTTTATATCCCCCTCTATCATTCGATTCCATTGCCACGAGTAAATCTCCATCCCTTTAACTCTGTCAAAGCTTCAGGCCAGGAGCATTTACCTGTTCTGCACCGCCCGGGCAGTGGGGCCACAGCGAGAAGCGCCAGCTCCAGCTGTCCCAGCAGCTCCGGGCACGGCCATGGACGGCTGCGGGCCCTGCACGAGGGACGGGAAAGGATCCGCACCCGAACCCTGCGGGTCCCAGCGACAGCCCCGAGCTGAAGCAGGAGAAAAACGGCCCCGACCCCGCGGTGTCCCGGGAGGGCGGCGCTCACCGGGCCGGGCCCCTCAGCGCCCGCCTGGGCCCTCCCGAGAGCTCCGCTGGGCCATGGAGCCGCTCCGGGGAGCTCCGCTCGGCCATGGAGCCGCTCCGGGGAGCTCCGCCGGGCGATGGAGCCGCTCCGGGGAGCTCCGCCCGGCCATGGAGCCGCTCCGGGAGCTCCGCCCGGCCATGGAGCCGCTCCGGGGAGCTCCGCCCGGCCATGGAGCCGCTCCGGGGAGCTCCGCCCGGCCATGGAGCCGCGCCGGGAGGTCTGCTCGGCGATGAAACCGCTCCGGGGAGCTCCGCTCGGCCATGGAGCCGCTCTGGGATGCTCCGCTGGGCGATGGAGCCGCTCCAGGAGGTCTGCTCAGCGATGGAGCCGCTCCGGGGAGCTCCGCCGGGCGATGGAGCCGCTCCGTGCCCCTTCTCTTCCGCGATGAAACCGCCCCGAGGGAGCTCCTCTGCTCGGCAATGAAACCGCTCCGGGAAAGCCGCTCTCGCCGGCCCGCTCGGTAACGGCCGCGGCCCTCTAATGGCGATGGCGGGGGCGGGGGCGGGAACGGGCGGAGCTGAGGGAGGGGATGGAGCCGAGGGAGGGAAGGGAGGGAGAGCAGCGACGGAACTGAGGGAAGGGCCCGAGGGAAGGAAGGGACGGAGGGAGAGAGGGACGGAGGGAGGGCAGGGCCGGGCCCGCAGGGTCCCTCCCTCGGCCGGCAGGAGCGCGGTTTGTGGCGGAGCTCAGCGGGGAGGCTCCCTCAGGGCCAGCGGCGGGAACCGCTCCGGGGCTCAGGGGATGGAGGAGCGGAGCTGACCCCGCTCCGGGGCTCAGGGGATGGGAGAGCGGAGCTGACCCCGCTCCGGGGCAGGACGGACACGGAGGGGATGGGAGAGCGGAGCTGACCCCGCTCGGGGCTCAGGGGATGGGAGAGCGGAACTGACCGTGCTCGGGGCAGGACGGACACGGAGGGGATGGAGGAGCGGAGCTGACCCCGCTCCGGGGCTCAGGGGATGGGAGAGCGGAGCTGACCCCGCTCGGGGGCTCAGGGGATGGGAGAGCGGAGCTGACCCCGCTCGGAGCAGGACGGACACGGAGGGGATGGAGGAGCGGAGCTGACTCCGCTCCGGGGCTCAGGGGATGGAACATCGGAGCTGACCCCGCTCGGGGCAGGACGGACACGGAGAGGATGGAGGAGCGGAGCTGACCCCGCTCGGAGCAGGACGGACACGGAGCCGGAGCCGGAGCCGCGCGTTCCTCCCCGCTCCGTGTCCCGCACCTCAACCTCCCTCCACAACCCGCGGGAAAATTCACCCTGAAGGTGGAAAACGGGAGCCACGGAACCGCAACTTGTGCCAGCTGCTGACCACGGAAATTTAAATGATTTCGCCTTTCTTTGAAGCTCATTTATCTGCCGAAGACACCTGAGAGGGTTTGGGTGGGATTTTGGGAAGGAATTCCGCCCTGGGAGGGTGGGCAGGCCCAGAGGAGCACCCAATGAAGGCTTTTCTCATATTCACATTATTCTCTGGTAATTTACAGTTCACTGAAGTTACTCTCAGCTGTTACAAAGTGCATTTGAAAGAGAAATGAAACTCAATGTTGTGATCTTAATAATAATGCACCATCATTCCAAACTTAATCAAGTATTAAAACTACTGTGTAGAGAATATTGTGCAAATATCTAGGAAACAGCAAGAATTACGTTTCCAATAATAAAAACCCTCAAGCTCTAATCACAAATTACGCAACAAATCAGGAAAACCTTAAGGGGAAAACTACAGGAGCAGGAAATAAGGGAGCTTTTGACAATAATTCACAATACTGAGGGTTAGAGCATCTGTTGGTTTTCATCTGTTTGATGTACCTGAATTAAGAGGCAGCATTTCAAGTGCAAACTGCCACTCCAGGAATTAAATCAGCGATCAAAGCCATGCTCTGTACTGCTGATAGGAAATCTGATCCTCACCCACCTTTCCATCAAATTACAAAACTCCTGGAACACATTTACCAATAATTGGCATTTAAAGTTTCCCAAAATTGGTCCTTTTCTAGTAAAAGCAGCTTTTAGTGCTCTATAGAAATTTAAAATTGAAAGTATTGACATTTTTATGACAACTTAAGGAAAAGTCTTCCTCAGCTTTAGGGCACAGCAAACCAGTAGGGTAAATAGATGATTTATAATGGATCCACTGGCAAAAATGGGAATTACTGATGGAAATGAAGCTTCCAGCCCTTTCTGTGGATTACACAGCAATATTATTTCCCAAGGATTCCCGTGCCCCCCGTGTCACTGGAGCAGCAGCCACAGCTCGCCCCGGGCAGTTTGTAAACTCGACACGTTCGCAGCTACTGAATATTCGATCCAGATGCAGAATTGCTGTAATTGCTGTAATTGCTGTAATTGCTGTAATTGCTTCCAGCCCCGCCAGAGCCGCTGACACGCAGAGCTCAGCAAACATTGATGGTTCAAAGTGGCAAAAATCTGACTTTTCATCTGCACACATCCCAAAGCCATGAAGGGACTCTGCCAGGGATTCCTTTGCCTTGAAATCCTTTTAATTTGTTATTTTCTGACTGTTGTGCGCAGAAATTGGGATTTTCACCAGCCCGTCCCACTCCCAAAGCAGAAATTCAGAAATTCAGAACTGACTGGGAAGGGATGAGCTCTGTCCAGGGAATGCTGAAAAGAACCTGGGAAAATTCCACTGCCAGCAGAGAAAGGATCAGCTTCTCTCAAGAAACCCCTTTCCTCTCATTCTTCTCAGATCCTAAAATTCCATGGCATCTAATTGAATTTTTTTCCTTAAAATACAAATTCCTTGTTTTCCTTTATTCATATTTCGTATTTATCCTTTATTTCCTTAAAACAAAAATCCCCACCTGGCACAGCTGATTTGTAGATTCATTTTTAATATTGTAAATATTAATATTTTAATAATTGTAAATATTATTAATATTGTAAATAGTTTTCTAATTTAATATTGATAATATTGTAAATATTATTATTGTAAATATGTTTCTAATTTAATATTCATAATATTGTAAATATTATTATTGTAAATATTTTTCTAATTTAATAGTGATAATATTGTAAATATTGTACATATTTTAATATTGTAAATATTTTTCTATTTGCTATCCTAAAATCAGATGAAAAGATAATTTTCTACTCCAAAATTCAGGATAATTCTAATATATATAATATATATAAATATGGATACAACACCCAAACTCAGTGATCGGTATTCCCAGAGGCAATTCCCAAATTATTTGTTTGTATCCCAGATTCCCCAACAAATCCCCCACAAAGGAATCAACGGCGTCACCTCAAAATGCAAATTTGGGGAAAAAAAGGCAAAGCCCGAATTGGCTCCGGTGGCGCCACCCTGTGGATATTGGGGAATATTTCACATTCCCGTGTTTTGGTGAAATAACGGGGACAGATCTGCTGGGAAGCAGGGAAGAGAATTTCCCTGTTAAAAACTCACCCCAAAGCCCCAAATCCACCAAAAAATGGAAAATCTGGAGCAGCAACAACTCCAGGGAATTTTCTGGATTTATGAGGAAGTGCCCAAAAAGGCATTTTTTGGCATTAAATATGGAGTTTTGGGGGTATTTTTAGGAAAACAGAAGTTGCCACAAATACCTGTTATCTTCCCACCCCAACAAGAAAAGTCTGCAAAACAATTTGTTCCATTTTCTATGAACATCCCTCACAAAGGTGTTTGAGGGTGAAATTATGATTTACTGGTTTGAATTTTCCTTAGAACATTGCAATTTCCATAAAAAGCATTTCATTTCCCTCCTCCATGGATTCCTTACGTTTTCCATGAAACCAGCCCTGATTTATTCAGTGGATATACAGAGTAATTAAGGAAAACTGAAATAAAATTGTGATTTTTTAACAATTAGAGCAAAATAACCCCACACTTCCAACCTGCAACACACAAATATTGAACAGGTAAAAACCCCAACCCAGAGCCTTTAAAAGTCACTTTCTTCACATAATCTCTGTGCTTCATGCTGAAAAAAAAATGTGAATATTCCATAAAGAAACAGGCAGGGCAGCAGGTTTGCAAGTTTTAATGTTTATTTCCCCAAGACAGCCTAGCCTGCACTCTACTTGGATAAATTCACAAGCTAGTTTTTCCGCTGCTTCTAAGTTTTAAACTTTTAACCATGTTTTCTGATGACAAGGAATGCTGCAAAAATACTCTAGTCCAACAAAGAGTTATGATCACAAAATAATCTTTTATCCGTTCTACAGTGTTTCAGGATTACCAGCTGATTGGAAAACACAAGGTAGACAGAGATGCTGATGGTGGCTAACCTGGGATGGTTGGTTATAGCAAACTGTTGTTCATGCAACACTTGTGCTCAAAGGGGAAGGCACAGCATTTCCTACAGTGAGCCACCTTATCAAGAGTTCCCTTTGTACAAATCTGTAACATCACCTTGAATTTAGTGTGCACCACCTCAAAACTGAGGCATTCCTCCAATTATAAAAACACTTGCATCCTTTTTGTGCAAGTTTTAAAAATACAAAGTTTTTTTGTTTTTTTGTTTTTTTTCTCTCCTTAAAGTGGCTCAAAATAGATTGTTCATGGCTGCCTACATCTAAGATAAAAAGAGTCTAAAACAATTGGATTAGGCATATTAAAGGTGTTCAAACCATGACTTGATTTGTACATCTATTCACACCTCTTTTTTTCGCTCTTTATTCAGCAGTACATATGCACCAAATTTCATTTTTAGACGTTTCCATATCATTTTCATAGAAAACAAAGTTTGAAAACAAGTAACATTGAAACACAGCACGGTATCCTACCACAACAGAAACATTTTGGTTACAGGACTCAACCAAATCTAAAAATGAACTATGCTGGAGATTACCACATGCAAAGGTCTCGTGTTATCTTTGAAAATGAAAAGGATGAGGTTTTATTACCACATTTTACTGCTTTCTACTATTATGGCAACTTGTGTACTGCAACACAGTCTAGTTTGAAGGGAAATGGATGATTTTTTTTTTGTTTGTTTGTTTTTTTTCCATGCAAAAATCTACAAATTAGTTTTGATGATATGGAAAAGCTTTTCATAACATCAAACATTCATCTGGTGCAAATGCACAGGGAAGCCTTCCTGAAATTCTGACTTTACAAACAACTAAGAAGCCGTAACAGGAAAAAAGAAATTGAAAAGAACTGAAAGAAAAAAAAAAAAAAGGGGAAAAAAATAAAATAAAACAAAAAAAAAAAAAGAGGAAAACACAGGCTGCAGGAGTAAACCAGAGTCTGCTGCTAAACCGGTCTCGGTGTGTCCAGTGTAAGTCAACACTTGTGAACTCATTGGATGATTTCAGGTTTCTCAGCCCCTGGAGGCGACTCAAGCTCGCACCACGCTCACAGACAGGCACGGGCACGGGCACAGACACAGACACGCGGCTGGCACCGCCCTGCTGGGCAGAGCCACACACTCACTGCGGGCACTGCAGGCACCAGAGCCACACACTCACTGCAGCCACCACTGCAGGCACCAGTGCAGAGCCCACACACTCACTGCAGGCACTGCACCAGAGCCCACACACTCACTGCAGGCACTGCATCAGAGCCCACACACTCACTGCACCAGTGCAGGCACTGCAGTGCACCAGAGCCCACACACTCACTGCAGGCACCACTGCAGGCACCAGTGCAGGCACCAGTGCAGTCACTGCAGTGCACCAGAGCCCACACACTCACTGCAGGCACCACTGCAGGCACCAGTGCAGTCACTGCAGTGCACCAGAGCCCACACACTCACTGCACCAGTGCACACACTCACTGCAGACACCAGTGCATGCACCAGAGCTCACACACTCACTGCCACCAGAGCTCACACACTCACTGCCACCAGAGCTCACACACTCACTGCCACCAGAGCTCACACACTCACTGCACCAGTGCACACACTCACTGCAGTGCACCACAGCTGCAGACATTCATGGCACCAGTGCAGACACTCACTGCAGTCACTCACTGCCACCACAGCTCAGACACTCACTGCAGGCACCAGAGCTGCAGTCACTCACTGCACCAGAGCTCACACACTCACTGCAGGCACCTGTGCACACACTCACTGCAGGCACCACTGCAGACACTGCACCAGAGCTCACACACTCACTGCAGTGCACCACAGCTGCAGACATTCACAGCACCAGTGCAGACACTCACTGCCACCAGAGCTCAGACACTCACTGCTGACACTCCCTGCACTGCACCAGAGCTGCAGACACTCACTGCAGTCACTCACAGCACCAGTGCAGACACTCACTGCATGCACCAGAGCTGCAGTCACTCCCTGCACTGCACCAGGGCTGCAGACACTCACTGCAGTCACTCACTGCACCGCACCAGAGCCGCAGGCACTCCTGCAGGCACTGCATGCACGCTGCCATCACTCACACGGGGCTGCAGAGCAAGGCCTGCGCTCTCCCTGCCCTGCCCTGGGCGCTGCTGCTGACGAGGCTGATGATGAGAGTCCTCGGCAGGGCCGTGCTCCTCCTCAGGCACTGCAGAGCTGGGACCTGGAGCCCTTTTTCTTTGAACAATCTAAAGAAGCATTCAGTGTGAAGTTTGTCATTACATTTTGCCACTCATTCTCACTCGCACCCACTCGCCATCTTGACTTCATTTGGGCTTTTCTGTGATTCCAAATGAAATCTTCACGTTTACTTTCCCGATTTAATGCAGCAGCGGATCCCATGAGCCAAGATTGATGGATCAAACCTTTTTTTTTTTTTTATTCAGTGCTGCATTGTACCTAAACTTCCAAAATACCACTCTAAAACTGGAACCCTTCTGCTGGTACATTGGCAGATGAATTGAAACCAAATGTTCCGCCTTGGATCGCTTCTGGAACAAGGCTTGGATCTTCATCAATCTGCAATGCAACGGGGACATTGTGAGCAGGGACACCACAAAGGAGCTCTCTCCTCACCTCCCTGCACCCAGCCCTCCCCTGGTTTAGTGACAGCACCAAAATGAAGTGATTTAAACCCAAATGTTTGGTTTGTATTTGTCAGGGAGGGCTACATGGCCCCCCTAACCCTCCTGCTGACACCATTTTCTCTCCTGGAAAACCTTCTGGGAGTATCAGAAACAATCTCAATCCTTAGGAGAAGACCTCTAAGCCAAGGCAGGACTAAGCCCAAACTGACACTGGATTAAACTCCAAGTCCAGCTGTAAATGCCAAAGTTGAGCTGCTGAACAAGGCTTGGGTGTCACTGCTCACATCAAGGTGAAATGCAGCACAAAAACCCTCCCAGGTGCAAACAGCCATGAATGCAGCTGAACCTGACCTTGTCTGCAGTGACCAAACCCTCCCTGCACGGCCCAGACTCTGCAATCAACTTCCTGAGGGAGTGCACAAACCCAGCCCTGCCTCTGATTTATGCTCATGTCTGATACACAACAACGCTCCTGAGCAGCACATCCACCCCTGGCATTGCCCAAACATCCCAACTCTGTTTCTGGGAGTTTATCCACAGGGCAGGGTCAGGCTGGGAGCTCAGGAACTATTCCCAGCCTGGCATTTAATCCCTGCAGATGAGCCCTAAATGAGGCTCCAGATCTGCTTGAGCTGCCTCAGCAGCAGCAATGGCAGCAGGGTCACACCAGGGCTCAGATCCTGTCTGGGGCTGCTGCCCTTCCCTGCAGCACAACTGCAACTGCAACCCACGAGCACCCTGCAGGGGCTGCACACTCACATCATCTGAGGAGAAGAACTGGTCAATGATCTCATAAGCCAGTTTGTAGATGTCTTCATTTTCATGGTTTTGTAGCTGTTCAATTTTCTCCAGGCCTGCAACCAACACATAAGATATCTCAGAAGAGCAAGTTCAGGGCAGACAACTTCCAACAAAGAAATTAAAAAATACATTGGGAATAGAGTTATGAATGATCTGGTTATGAATAAAATGCTGTTGAACCCACCTGGCATATTTATATATATTTTATACATGTAAACACATTAGTTCAGTACACAGATTTGGTATTTTAAGGACTATTCTACTCCATGTTAACAAATCCCACAGGTTTTCACCTGTGCCCAAATTTACTATCACTATTCTTTCATCCCTGGAAAGTTTCATTTCACTTAAACCACACAGAATATGGAGAAAGTCTCAAACCCATGAGGAAATTAAAGTTATTGCATTTTCACAACCAGTGTATGTAGAATTATTTGTTCCAAGTTCACCTGGACATGACTTGAGCATGATTAAGGTAAGCACATCACCCCCACACTGACTAATTTAGTTTCTGTTAATTAGACTAATTTGTCTGATATAAAGACTGTTACAAAATTAGCACCTCATGAACTTTACTGCCGTTATCCTGCTCTCCACATTTTATTTGATCATGCACTTGGGAAAAGCTGTGGATATTCACCTGCTAGGCATGAAAAGGGTGCTTTAAAACAGGTTTGCTTAAAATACCTGTGCCAACAATAAAGCCAGCACAAGCAGGATGCCAGAGCAGCAATCCCTGATGAAATCCCTGCCCCTCCTACCTCCACACTCTTCTATAAGGTTGGCTATGGTTTCTGCTTCCTCTTCAGCCATTTTTAATATATTACTTAGTCCATCCAGAACCACCTGCACAACTTGTGCATCTTTTACTGTCAGCAAATTGCAAAAGGGAGGGATTACATTTTGTTGAATCAAGTAAGCCACCTGAGGGGGGAAAAGCCAAGAGTTAGAGCAGGAAGGTGGCAGCAGCACAGCAAACCCAGATTGTCAGAGCCACCCACCCAGCCCAGGAATCCCCTCTGGGGAACTTTGGGTATTAAATTACAGAGATTGGAGATTTACAGCACCCCAGGAGCAAATACTGTGCATTTTTAAGTGTCAGATAAGGAGTTCCAACCTCACCTCTACAGAGTGACAGCACCAGCCCAGCCATGCCACAAATCTCTTACTCTGGGCTTACAAGGGGCTTGTGTGTCCCCTACTCAGGGGTTACTGTCCTTTTAATGAGCACATCCTTGTGGTGCAGGAAAAAAGGGTAAAAGAAATGTGGAATGCTCAGGAATCCCATCAGAGCCTGGCTGAAATCACCCATCCCAAAAGAGCTTCCAACAAAGCCCAGGGATGCTCCTGCCCTCAGCTCAGCCCAAACAAGGAGAGGCCACTCCTAAATCCCATGGGGAGAAGGGAAAGTCCTGAACAGAGCAGGAACACAGACACCCACAACCCCAGCACCTCCCAGGGCAGGAAATGCTGCCCCACAGCTGCACTCACCTGGTCTTTTCTCCCACTGATTGTTAAATTGCTTATTGCCCAAGCAGCTTCTTTCTGAGTCCCAAAATCCCCCTGCAGGCACAAGCAGAGGCAGAACAGTCACCCCAGGGCCTGTGCCAGGCAGGGTTCCCACAAATCTGCATTGTTACAGTCCCCTGTGCAAGGAGGCACTGCAGCAGCTCAGTGTGAGGGAATAAATAAATCCTGTTCTGTTGGAGTCTCTGTGTCCATCCCTGCCTACAGCCAGGGTGGGGAAGGGAAAAGGGAAAGGGGAAAAAGGGAAAGGGGAAAAAGGGAAAGGGGAAAAAGGGAAAGGGGAAAAAGGGAAAGGGGAAAAAGGGAAAGGGGAAAAAGGGAAAGGGGAAAAAGGGAAAGGGGAAAAAGGGAAAGGGGAAAAAGGGAAAGGGGAAAAAGGGAAAGGGGAAAAGGGAAAGAAGGGGAAATGGGAAAGAAGGGGAAATGGGAAAGAAGGGGAAAAGGGAAAGAAGGGGAAAAGGGAAAGAAGGGGAAAAGGGAAAGAAGGGGAAAAGGGAAAGAAGGGGAAAAGGGAAAGAAGGGGAAAAGGGAAAGAAGGGGAAAAGGGAAAGAAGGGGAAAAGGGAAAGAAGGGGAAAAGGGAAAGAAGGGGAAAAGGGAAAGAAGGGGAAAAGGGAAAGAAGGGGAAAAGGGAAAGAAGGGGAAAAGGAAAGGGGAAAAGGAAAGGGGAAAAGGAAGGGGAAAAGGAAAGGCAAAAGGGAAGGTTAGGTTGGGTTGTTTACAGCAAGGCAAGCAGGAGCTGCAGCCCTGCACTCTGCCAGCCCTTATCAGCAGCTGCCACATCTGCAGGGCCAGCTGAGCCCATGGCAGCTCTGATAAAGCCCTGCAGGCTGCAGCTGGAGCTGCAGCAGCACCTCAGGGCTGGGGTGACACAGAAAATCTCCAATCTTTCCTCACAGATCAATAAACTGGCAGTGAACAGAGCTATCTGTGACCAGCTCTGGGTTATTTGTCTTTTCCCTCGAATGATTCCCACATGGTTTTGCTGTTCCCTCCTTCTGCCACAGCAGGCCCTTGGCAGCACAGAGAGGTTTGGGAAATCACTTTTTAACAGACACCAAGAGCTGGAAAGGCCAGTACCAGTGCTTGGGATCTGACCTTATCTAGAAGATGGATTATCATTGGAACAAGGTTTGCATCTATTACTGCCTGAACTTGCTGCTGGTTTCCTGCAGTGATGTTGGATAGGAACCACACTGCTTCCTGCAAAATAAAACACCAGGAATTAATTAATTCACAGAAGGATTTCACATCATTGATGTGCACTGCAACTGGCCAGCCTGGAACACAAGCAAACATTCCCTCAGATTGATTGTGCAGAGCTGAAATCTCGCTGAGACAAACCAGAGGCACAACCTCCCCTCAGGAGGCTCCACCAGGCTCCTCAGCCTCTCACTGCTACCAGCTTCAACCAAACACTTCACTTTAAAAGGAGAAATTATTTGGAGATAGAAAATGCCAAATGAGCACTTCTGATTGCTTCCAGCACTGCCAATGAGCAGGTTTCAGGATTCCTGACAAAAGCCTTGTTCCAGACATGACAGTTCTTTACCTCCTTCCCAATGGCTCTCCTTGGCTTCAGGAAAATGCAGCACTATCAATTCAACACCTGATTTTTAACAATACTCTGCAGTTTCTGACTCTTTATGCTCATTGTGTCCACAAGGCCAGGACTCTCCTGCCAGGCAAAGAACAGATCTCTGCCACAGCAGCCCCTCCCTCACCTCCCTTTCAGAGTGGCAATCCAAACTTTAATCAACAAATAACAGTTTAAAATACAATTTCAAGTATATTCAGAGTTCCAACCTTCTAAAATCCTACAGCTGATAGATTTCTCATCTCCTAGCAATCCTCCACCATTCAGCCTCCCTGAATGAGAACTTTTTAACTGTGAATTTCAAAAGAGGCTTCAGCAGCGTTCACCCCTGACTCTCTGAGATCAGAGCACAGGATCTGGTGATCCTGGAGACACTTGGGCTGCCTGGGCTCTCCTGGTGGGCGTTTTTGGGGCTTTAATCACAGGCAGTGTTGCAGAGGGGCCCCTGAGGTGCCCAACACGCCTCAGATGCACTCCTGGCTCAGCACTGCCATCAGTGCCCCCAGGAGAGCCCCACACACACACACACCCCACACACACCCCTCACACACACAGCCCACACACAAACACCCCACACACACACAGCCCTCACACCCCCTCACACACACAGCCCCTCACACACACACACAGCCCCTCACACACATGCTCACACACAGCCCCTGTCTCTGTGTCATCACCTCTCAGAGCCAGGGTAACCCATCAGGGCACAGCTCATGTGCTGACAGCTCCTACACAATCAGCAGCCAGGCTGGAGATAGAAAGCTTTGATTTCCTACAAACACTGACATTCCTGTGAATATCCCTATGGATATTGACTCAATTCCTTCCCTATGGATACTCACTCAATTCCTTCCCTATGGATATTCACTCAATTCCTTCCCTATGGATATTAACTCAATTCCTTCCCTATGGATATTCACTCAATTCCTTCCCTATGGATATTCCTTCAGTTCCTTCCCTATGGATATTCTTATTTCAGGATTCCTGACATAACTCAATTTCTTCCCTATGGCTATGAACTCAATTCCTCCCCTATGGATATTCTTTCAATTCCTTCCCTATGGATATTCCCTCAATTCCTTCCCCATGGATATTGACTCAATTCCTTCCCTATGGATATTGACTCAATTCCTTCCCTATGGATATTCTTTCAGTTCCTTCCCCATGGATATTCTTTCAGTTCCTTCCCTATGGATCTTGACTCAATTCCTTCCCTATGGATATTCACTCAATTCCTTCCCTATGGATATTGACTCAATTCCTTCCCTATGAATACTCATTCAATTCCTTCCCTATGGATATTCACTCAATTCCTTCCCCATGGATATTCACTCAATTCCTTCCCCATGGATCTTAATTCAATTCCTTCCCCATGGATCTTAATTCAATTCCTTCCCTATGGATCTTAACTCAATTCCTTCCCTATGGATATTGACTCAATTCCTTCCCTATGGATCTTAATTCAATTCCTTCCCTATGGATCCTAATTTCCAGAAAACAAATCAGCATTTGCTGCAATTTGCCACGAACTGGTGGAAGGAGTCAATTATTCACATCTTTATGACACGACACAAAGTGGAGCCCCAGCTCAGGCAAATCTAGAAGTTCTCCATCAGGTAACATCCCTGGTGTTATTAATTAGTAATTAATATATAATACCTTATTAATTTTTTCTTTGGGATGTATCAGAAGTGCTGGGAAATGGGAGAGAGCTTCACAGTTGAGAACCACCTGTGTCTGCTCGTCGGTGCCAGTGACGATGTTCCCCACAGCCCTCAGGGCAGCAGTCTGAAACAAAACCAAACATTTCCTCTCAAAACAACCCTCTCAGCAAATTGAAAGGTTTTATGCAAATGCTGCAGCACAGGGGAAAAAAATATTTATTATATTTCAATGTGAGTTACAGAAAGGATTTTGGGCAGTAGCAGATTTTGGGTCACCTGCTCAGTGTGAGCCAAACTCACCTGGACTTTGACTTCCTGGTGGCTGAGGAGAGGAACCAGGTGAGGGACAATGCCAGAGTCTATCACCATCTGGATCTGCTCGTTGCCAGCGTCCGTCAGATAGGAGAGGGCCCAGACTGTATCTACCAATATCTGACAGGAGACACAGCACAGCTGATCCAGAGCATGCATTGAGGGGTACACTGATAATTAATCTGAATTAATATCACACACTGATCTAAATCACGGGCATTTATACACTGAATTAATCTGAATTAATATCACACACACTGATCCAAATCATAGACATTTATACACTGACAATTAATCTGAATTGATATCACACACTGATCCAAATCATGGACATTTATACACTGAATTAATCTGAATTAATATCACACACACTGATCCAAATCATGGGCATTTATACACTGAATTAATCTGAATTGATATCACACACACTGATCCAAATCACAGACATTTACACACTAACAATTAATCTGAATTGATATCACATACTGATCCAAATCATGGGCATTTATACACTGAATTAATCTGAATTGATATCACACACACTGATCCAAAGCATGGGCATTTATACACTGAATTAATCTGAATTGATATCACACACTGATCTAAATCATGGGCATTTATACACTGAATTAATCTGAATTAATATCACACACTGATCCAAATCATGGATTTATGGGTACACTGATAATTAATCTGAATTAATATCACACACTAATCCAAATCATGGATTTATGGGTACACTGATAATTAATCTGAATTAATATCTGTGTGCATGCACATGCAGAAAAGCCAGTTTAAGCAGCAGGAAATGTGAATATTTCAACTGACAGCTGGCAAAAATATTCAGTGAGTGTTGTTTCAGCTGACAGCTCTTAACTGGCTCACCAATACAGGAATTTCCAAAATTCTAATAAACTTAATGTCACCTCCATAGAGACAAGAAATTAAATCACATAATTACTACAGGAATAGCAAAATTAATACAGACATATTTTTTGCAGAGCACTGTTGCCATTAACTCAGCTACAATTTCTTTTGGAAGCAAAGAATTAATCTCAAATTCTGATTTATGTTCAGACAAAAAGCTGACTCATTCCATAATTTCAATGAAGTTTTGCTCATTTACTTCACTTTTAAATAATAATTTCATATTTAACACCTCAGAAGTCACAGCTAACCCTGACATTTGACATGTGCAGCACACACTGCTTTTCCTTTCATTCACACTGATTTTCAGTACAAATTAAAGTGCTAGGCAAAAAAAACTTCTGTATTTCTCTGTGAATGAATGCTCCCAGGAATAAAAATAGAAAGCAGTTTCAGTCATAAGGGCAGGGAAAGTACATGCAAATAAACACTTGCAGAGACAGAAACTAGGGAAAAAACATCACTATTTAAAAATAACATCAGTATTTTAACAGCAGCAGTTAACAGATATCCACAGCAGCTTGTCCTAATCAAAGGGAACATCAGAATTTTAATTTTATTGAACATTTCAGCTCAAAACCCACAGCAGAAGCTGAGGGTGGCTTTGAGGGGGTCACTCACATTGACATCGGTGTGGTGAATGAGAACGCAGAGCGCGGGCAGGATCTGCGGGGGGCAAACAGAGAGGGTCAGTGTGGGGCAGGGAGGGTCAGTGTGGGGCAGGGAGGGTCAATGTGGGGCAGTGTGGGGCAGGGAGGGTCAGTGTGGGGCAGGGAGGGTCAGTGTGGGGCAGGGAGGGTCAGGGAGGGGCAGGGAGGGGCAGTGTGGGGCAGGGAGGGTCAGTGTGGGGCAGTGTGGGGCAGGGAGGGTCAGTGTGGGGCAGGGAGGGTCAGTGTGGGGCAGTGTGGGGCAGGGAGGGTCAGTGTGGGGCAGGGAGGGTCAGTGTGGGGCAGGGAGGGTCAGGGAGGGGCAGGGAGGGGCAGTGTGGGGCAGTGTGGGGCAGGGAGGGTCAGTGTGGGGCAGGGAGGGTCAGTGTGGGGCAGTGTGGGGCAGGGAGGGTCAGTGTGGGGCAGGGAGGGTCAGTGTGGGGCAGGGAGGGTCAGTGTGGGGCAGGGAGGGTCAGTGTGGGGCAGGGAGGGTCAGTGTGGGGCAGGGAGGGTCAGTGTGGGGCAGGGAGGGTCAGTGTGGGGCAGGGAGGGTCAGTGTGGGGCAGGGAGGGTCAGTGTGGGGCAGGGAGGGTCAGTGTGGGGAAGGGAGGGTCAGTGTGGGGAAGGGAGGGTCAGTGTGGGGCGGTGAGGGTCAGTGTGGGGCAGGGAGGGGCAGGGAGGGTCAGTGTGGGGCAGGGAGGGGCAGGGAGGGTCAGTGTGGGGCAGGGAGGGTCAGTGTGGGGCAGGGAGGGTCAGTGTGGGGCAGTGAGGGTCAGTGTGGGGCAGGGAGGGTCAGTGTGGGGCAGTGTGGGGCAGGGAGGGACAGTGTGGGGCAGCTGAGCCCCAGCCAGCCTGCAGAGCCCCTGGGTGAGCCCCCAGCCCCCCTGGATGAGCCCCCAGCCCATTCCAACCCTGCAGCCCCCCTGGATGAGCCCCCAGCCCAGCCCATTCCAGCCCTGCAGTCCCTCCTGGATAAGCCCCCAGCCCAGCCCTGCAGCCCCCCTGGGTGAGCCCCCACCCCTGCAGCCCCTCCTGGATGAGCCCCCAACCCAGCCCACCCTGCAGTCCCCCTTGATGAGCCCCCAGCCCCCCTGGATGAGCCCCCAGCCCTGCAGCCCCTCTGGGTGAGCCCCCAGCCCTCCTGAATGAGCCCCCAGCCCAGCCCTGCAGCCCCCCTGGATCAGCCCCCAGCCCATTCCAGCCCAGCAGCCCCCCTGGATGAACCCCCAGCCCACCCTGCAGCCCCCCTGGATGAGCCCCCAACCCAGCCCAGCCCAGCCCAGCCCACCCTGCAGCCCCCCTGGATGAGCCCCCAGCCCATTCCAGCCCTGCAGCCCCCCCGGGTGAGCCCCCAGCCCTGCAGCACCTCCTGGATGAGCCCCCAGCCCCCCTGGATGAGCCCCCAGCCCATTCCAGCCCCCCTGGATGAGCCCCCAGCCCCCCTGGGTGAGCCCCCAGCCCCCCTGGATGAGCCCCCAGCCCTGCAGCACCTCCTGGGTGAGCCCCCAACCCAGCCCAGCCCCCCTGGATGAGCCCCCAGCCCCCCTGGATGAGCCCCCAGCCCTGCAGCCCCCCTGGATGAGCCCCCAGCCCTGCAGCACCTCCTGGATGGTCTCCATGGGCGGAGGGGGGTCCTTGTGGCGGCACAGGTTCACCATCACCCAGGTGACGTTCCTGAGGAAGGTGATGGGGATGGAGGGGCTGATGAAGGACAGCAGGGGCTTCACTACTCCAAGGCTAATGACATAATCTCTACACTGGGGTCCATCACCTGCGGGGCACAAGCAGGGGTTGCAACACAAAACATCCCAGCACCAACTGATTTTATCAGAAAATATCCCATTGTATACAGATTTTATCAGAAAACATCCCAGCCTTTACAGATTTTTCCCATCATCCATCCCATCATTTACAGATTTCTGTTCTGTTAAAATTTACAGATTTTACTAGAAAACATTCCAGCATTTACAGATTTTAACAGAAAACATCCATCCCATTGCTTACAGATTTCTATTCCATTAAAATTTAGAGATTTTTCCAGAAAGCATCCCAGCATTTACAGATTTTATCAGAAAACACCCCAGCATTTACAGATTTTTCCCATCATTTACAGATTTCTGTTCTGTTAAAATTTACAGATTTTACTAGAAAACATCCCAGCATTTATAAACTGTTTACATCATTTACACCCCACTGTTTACAGACTTCTATTCTATTAAAATTTAGAGATTTTACCAGAAAACATCCCAGCATTTACAGATTTTATCAGAAAACATCCATCCCATTGCTTACAGATTTCTATTCTGTTAAAATTTAGAGATTTTACCAAAAATCATCCCAGCATTTACTGATTCTAACAGAAAGCATCCCAGCATTTACAGATTTTATCAGCAAATATTTATCCTATTGTTTACAGATTTCTATTGTTAAAATTTAGAGATTTTACCAGAAAACATCCCAGCATTTAGAGAATTGAACAGAAAACATCCATCCCATTGCTTACAGATTTCTATTCCATTAAAATTTAGAGATTTTACCAGAAAACATCCCAGCATTTACAGATTTTATCAGAAAATATCCCAACATTTACAGATTTTATCAGCAAATATCTATCCCATTGTTTACAGATTTCTGTTGTTAAAATTTAGAGATTTTACCAGAAAACATCCCAGCATTTAGAGAATTGAACAGAAAACATCCATCCCATTGCTTACAGATTTCTATTCTATTAAAATTTAGAGATTTTACCAGAAAGCATCCCAGCATTTACAGATTTTATCAGAAAATATCCCAACATTTACAGATTTTATCAGCAAAAATCTATCCCATTGTTTACAGATTTCTATTCTGTTAAAATGTACAGATTTCACCAGAAAACATCTATCCCACTGTTTACAGACTTCTGTTCTGTTAAAATTTAGAGATTTTACCAAAAAACATCCAAGCATTAAGAGATTTTATCAGAAAACACCCATCCCACCATTCACAGATTTTACCAGAAAACATTCTATCATCTACAAATTTTAACAAAAACCACCCATCCCATCATTTAGAGATTTTACTAGAAAACATCCCAGCATTTACAGATTTATGGCGCTGGGTAAGGGAAAGGGGGTGGCAGACAACACCAAACCACCAAGAATTGTGAGAGCCCAAAATATTCCTGAAAATTCCTTTACAAAATTTCCAAACAATAATAAAACATCCCCAGAGGGTGGTGGCAGGACTAACAATAATAAAATAAAACATCCCCAGAAGCTGTTGGTGGCAGGAGTAATAATAATAAAATAAAACATCCCCAGAAGTTGTTGGTGGCAGGAGTAATAATAATAAAATAAAACATCCCCAGAGGATGGTGGCAGGACTAACAATAATAAAATAAAACATCCCCAGGAGTTGGTGGTGGCAGGAGTAATAATAATAATAATAATAATAATAATAATAATAATAATAATAATAATGATAATAAACATCCCCAGAAGTTGACGGTGGCAGCAATAACAACAACAAATATTGTTATTATTTGTTATAAAAATAACAAATAATAATAATAGAAATAAATAATAAAGAAATAGCCCCAGAGGGTGCTGGTGGCAGGAGGAAGACCCACCTATGATATTCCCTAAAGCCCACACTGCTTGCTCACAAACATTTTGATGAGGTGAATGCAGCAGTCTCAGGAAAAGCGGCACAGCATCTGAAAGGCACAGAAAGAACCCAGAGAAATGGTTAAAATTGCATTTCTAAAGAGCAAAAACTCTCCCCATGAGACTTTATTTTTATTTTATTTTGCTGTTCAGAACTGGTCAAAGCCTCATTGATTTCCCAGGTGATGCTGAAATGAAACCCTGCAATGGTTCCTCCTTTGCTGCACCTGAGAATATGAAATTCCTGCCATTTAATTGGTTTGGAATTCTCCAGTTTACTGAAGCTTCTCAGGATCCAAATTTAGCTCCATTTATTGAATTCAGAAATTCTCTGCTAAGTTATGCAGCAGCCCCAAGTGCAAAGGAACAGCAGAGACCAAACCCCAATGAAGCAACTGGAGAATAAGCAGGAATGGAGTGGGAATTAAGGAGAGGGAATGTGGGAAGAGGGCAGCAAAGAAATCCACATTTCCATAATTAATTCTGTTTTATTCTCCCCCAGCACTGAGGTGCTTGCTTACATAACAGCCCAGGCTGTAAGGAACCCGTTTATTTCATCAATTTCAAGAGAAATTAGAAATTTTTACTTAAATTTTTTCTTAATATAAATCATGTGTTTACTAGAGAAACAACTAATCAGCAGGATTGTTATTCCCTGTAAATGAAGATATTTACAGTATCTGCATAAAGGGAGAAAAAACATCTCTTGTAAAGAGATTAATAAATTCTTATGGAAAAAATACAAAAAAATCTTATAAATTGAAATAAATCATAATTTCATATGTCACAGCTATTAAACTGACTAACAGGGTGCAATACAGACCTACAGAAATCACTGAAAAAGTGCTCAATCCACTGATAAATTAGATTGAAAGTGTTCTAGGTCAGGGGTAGGATAGATTATTTATTAATTAGATTTCCCAAAGAAAATTCAGGTTGCAACTGGGAAAGGAAGAGGATGGAGAAAGGATAAAAGTATTACCAAAGGTACATCCTGTAAGAATGAAAAATCAAATTATATCAAAGTCCACAGGCTCTTAACCAAGTTGGCAAAAATAGAAGCAACTGATCTTGCAGCCAACATAATTTCTGGGTATTTTTTTCCTTAAATTTTAGGAAGAACTCATTTCACTGTATCTTTGATTCTTCCAGAAGCTCTGGTTTGTTCACTCAGTTAAACCCTGCTCACTTAGCTCTGATTTAGCAACAATTACAATTACAAATTAATTACAATTAATTACAAAACCTGTCCTTCCTATTTTGGGGCATCTGGAACCTGGGAAGGAATTTTAATTTTCCAAAATTTTTTTCCAAATTTTTTTTTCCAAATTAATTTTAATTTTCCAAAATTTTTAATTTTGGAAAGGTTCAGTGTCAGGCACCCTCTGATCTGTGAATATTCTCCCCTCTTCACTACAGGGAGTTTTCAGAGGGGTTGTTTGGTTTTGTTCCACATTTTTGTTGGGTTTTTTTCATGTTTGGAAATTGGAAGCCAGCAGATATCAACTCTGCTTATAGAGCTGAGATTTAAGATTGAGATATTTGGAGTTTCCAGCTGTTGTTCACCATTAGGAAACCCGAGTGGGTTTAACCCTGAGGAAATGAAGGCAAAACCAGGAGTGTGAGGTGAACACTGGGCACAGCTCCTTCAGGGCACTGACTGACAACCCGATCCCGAACGTGATCCCAAACGGAGCCCAACCCGATCCCAAACTGATCCCGAACCGATCCTAAATGTGATCCCAATCCGATCCCAAACCTGATCCCAAAACCTGATCCCAAACATGATCCCAAACCTGATCCCAACCTGATCCCAAAACCGATCCCAAACCTGATCCCAAACTGATCCAAACCCTGATCCCAACCTGATTCCAAACCTGATCCCAACCCGATCCCAAACCTGATCCCAACCCGATCCCCAACAGATCCCAAACCTGATCCCAACCCAATCCCAAAGCTGATCCTGAACCGATCCCAATCCTGATCCCCAACTGATCCCAATCCCAAACCTGATCCCAAACCGATCCTAAACGTGATCCCAATCCGATCCCAACCTGATCCCAACCCGATACCAACCCTGATCCCAACCCGATCCCAAACCTGATCCCAAACCTGATCCTGAACTGATCCCAATCCGATCCCGAACCTGATCCCAAACCTGATCCCAATCCGATCCCGAACCTGATCCCAATCTGATCCCGAACCTGATCCCAAACTGATCCCCAACTGATCCCCAACTGATCCCCAACTGATCCCAAACTGATCCCAAACCTGATCCCAAACCTGATCCCAAACCGGTCCCAACCTGATCCCGAACGAATCCCAACCCTGATCCCAACCCTGATCCCAACCCTGATCCCAAACCGATCCCAACCTGATCCCGAACCCGATCCCAAACCTGATCCCAAACCGGTCCCAACCTGATCCCGAACGAATCCCAACCCTGATCCCAACCCTGATCCCAACCCTGATCCCAAACCGATCCCAACCTGATCCCGAACCCGATCCCAAACCTGATCCCAACCCGATCCCAACCCTGATCCCAACCCTGATCCCAACCCGATCCCAACCCTGATCCCAACCCGATCCCGAACGGATCCCAAACCTGATTACAACCTGATCCCAAACCTGATCCCAAACCTGATCCCAAAGCTGATCCCAACCCGATCCCCAACTGATCCCAAACTGTCCCAAACTGTCCCAAACCTGATCCCAAACCTAATCCAAACCTGACCCCAACCTAATCCAAACCTGACCCCAACCTGATCCCCAAGTGATCCCAATCCCAAACCTGATCCCAAACCGATCCCAAACCTGATTCCAACCTGATCCCAAACCGATCTCAAACCTGATCCCAAAACCGATCCCGAACCTGATCCCAATCCTGATTCCAACCTGATCCCAAACCAATCTCAAACCTGATCCCAAAACCGATCCCGAACCTGATCCCAATCCTGATTCCAACCTGATCCCAAACCAATCTCAAACCTGATCCCAAACTGATCCCAAACCTGATCCCCAAGTGATCCCAGTCCCAAACCTGATCCCAAACTTGATCCCAAACCGATCCCAAACCTAATTCCAACCTGATCCCAAACCTGACCCCAAGTGATCCCAATCCCAAACCCGATCCCAACCTGATCCCAAACCCGATCCCAACCCCAGCCATGGCTGGCAGCCCCCCCCCCCACCGCAGCACTCACTGGATTGAACCACAGCCTGGGTCTGCTCCGAGGTGCCAGAGGCGATGTTTGTCAGCGCCCACGCAGCTTCAAACTGTAAGGAAGGACTGCAGACACAGAACAAGCACAGGTTCAGCACTCACAGCTGCACAGCAGCAACTGGGGAATGTTCTGAGCTCTGGCAGCACTCACTTGTCATCTCTTTCAAGACAGTGCACTAGGATAGGTAATATTCCTGATTTTATGAGGTCGTCGATGGGTGGGTTGCGGTCACTGGACAGCAGCTTCCTGCAGGAAAATGGACAAAAACCAAATTATTGACAGATCCTGCCTGGAAAGGAGCAGGGAGTTGTTTAATCCAACTTTCCCCTCAAAAGGGATCAGTGCTGCCACTGGAGCACAGTAAAGGCTCCTGGGGCTGAGTTTGGGATCTCCAATGGAGATGGAGTTTGGGAAACTCCAGTGTTTGGCATTTCCAAACTGCTCCTGCTGGGCTGGGAATTCCTTCCCAAGGGTTTCCCTCCTCCTCCCACAGACCCACAGCATTTGTTGCCTCCTCTTTAATGGAAAATAAGCCCCCAAAGTGAAATTATGGAGCCACTGGAAAAGCAAAGCCATTATATCCATTTCATTTTATGCTTTGTCCCCTCTGGAAGTTTATCACCAGTCAGAAAAATAAAAGATAAGAGTTATTCTGCTCCAACTCCTACAAAAGGAGACACTCAGCTCTGTCTGCACTTAACGCCAAAGATTTGACAGTCCTTTAAAGTGTGTATTTTACTCATCAAGCTTGCACCAAAATAAATCCAGGTATAATAAAAATAAATACAGGTATTTACATGTAACTAAAATCCACACTACACAAAAGGTCTGTGTCTTCTGATTTCTTCAAAGTTCTATTTCCCTTTTAAAAATCACTTCATTACTACAATTTCAGTTAAGCTAAAACACATTTTATGACATTAAGAGCATGATAAAATAAGACTAAAATCAGGGTATTTGAGGAAGGGTGTTCTTACCTTGCTGCCTGCACAGCACTTAACTGAATACCCTGGTTGTCACTTGAAGCATTCTAAAATAAGAGAAAAGAGATTTTTCACACATCTGTCATCATGCCATGAAGAAAATTCAAACAATGTCATAGTTTTTACCTGTACTATTGCCTCCAAAGAAGTGTTTTGCTGGAAAACAGAGACAAGAAGCAGTCAGAAATTCCAAATGTCTTTTAAGGATGCAAAAAAGAAGAAATTATTGCAAGTTAACTCTTACCACTCTGAAGTCCCCATCAATATCAGAATCCTCACAGATATCTTCGTGGGGAACATTCCTCCTCTTTAGGAGATGCTCATCTCTTTTGTTCTTAAAGAGAAAAATGGTGGAATACCTTTAAAACTTGGATTTAGGGGGAGTGGGGTGCTCTGTTTCAAACAATCACAAATACACCAGCACTGACACTTAAATTTTCCAAAAACAGTTGGAAAGGACTGCCCAGAAACACATTTTGGGAATTCTTCCTAAAAAAATCCTGCATCCAACTTGTGCTGGAAGGCTGATGTGCACACACCCATCAACATTCCAGTTTATTTGTCATCATTTCTAACAGGACACAAAATTCCCAGAGGTTTTCTGTTCAGCTCAGAAGAAAAATAATTCCAGTTGTGATTCCTTTTCCCCAACAATTCCAGTTTTACATTCACACTCTTCCACACTCAACTGTAAGGAAATAATTTTCTGCCTGCAGATGAGCAGGAACAGCTGATTTTTAAAGGAAAAACCAAATCTTTAAAAACCTCTAGAAGTGCAAGAATGATTCCCCTTAATTAGATCACAAATAAACTCCTGGCTTGCAGGACAAAAGTTGTGGAACTCCCAAAACTCCAGAATTTTTGAGTCTTTAACGAAAACTCTCACGTTTTATCACAGTAACAATAAAGTCAAATCCCACTTGGTGAAAATCATAATGTAAAATAAAAGAGTAATAATAGAAAATAAAAGAATAAAAACTCTGGGTCATCTCACCTTTCTCAACTCCACGACAACTTCATTTCTTTGTCTTCTCATAGTCTGGAAAAAATAAAGATAAAAATAATTATAATCTGAATTTAGATCAATTTAAAAAATTCTTGTACAAGTATTTCAGTTCAACACAGGGTTTAATTTTCATTATAAACGTAGAGATCCAACAGGAAATGAAAATAACTACAATATTTCTGTTATTTCATACTAAAAAAAATTCTCCTAAGTCTTCATGTTGAGGAAAAAAGGAATTGGGAATAAAACCATATTTTACAAAGGGCAAAATGGAAAGGAGTTGTGCACAAAACAGCACCAAAAGCATTAAAAGGACCATGGCAATCTAACAGTGAAATAACTCTATAAAGAAGCTCAAATTAAGAGAGCTGCAAGCAAAGCTGAGTTCCAGAGCCATTATTTATAAATTAGAACCTTTGACATTCTAAGAGCAGTATTTTCTGTCATTTTCTCCTCAGCTGCCATTGACAGTGCTCAGGGCAAAACAACAATTGTAAATATGCATAAATTGGTTTATTGCTGCTTGTGCTGCTGCAGTGAAAACAGAAATAAATCAGTCTGGAGTGATTTTATTTGAACACTTGAACTCTACAATGAATGAGAACAGCAAAATTCCAAATAATTCCATTTTTATTGTGACAAGCCCAGGGAAAGCTGGACAGAAGGAACCTCCTGAACAGCAAGGAGATGTGAAGATAAGCATTAAAACCTCACTTCCAAAGCATTTTCCTTCATTATTCCTATCAAATAGAAAGTGCAGTTCATCAAATCTAATTTCAGCTGAGCATGACACTGCAGCTCCCCAGAGAAAAAGGGGCAGGAGAGGAGAAAGGGGCAAAGCAGGGATGGTTCCTGCTGCTCTGGGGGCTGAGGGGAAAATCCAACCTGCCCCAGGGAAAGGCAAAGGGCCAGGGCAGCTGCAGCAGCCTGGAGAGCCAGGGCAGGAGATGAGGCTTCTTTTTTGTTGGAATATTTGTTTTGGTCCCACTCAATTCTCTGTGTGTCAGCAGCAGGTCTGGGAGAGCCACTCCTCTCCCAAAATCAGCATTCCCACCCAAAACAGAGCTTGATTTGCTGCCCTGTGCTTTGAGAAGGTGTTAAAGGCCTGGGAGATCCTCAGGGCTGTGCTGAAATCCCACAGCCCTCAGGACAATGGATGCAGCCCTGAGGGGCAGAGGGAAGGAGGAATCACTCAGGGATGTCTCTGAGGGAAGGAGGAATCACTCAGGGATATCTCTGAGGGCACAGGGAAGGAGGAATCACTCAGGGATGTCTCTGAGGGAAGCAGGAATCACTCAGGGATGTCTCTGAGGGAAGCAGGAATCAAGGAATCACCCAGGGATGTCTCTGAGGGGCAGAGGGAAGCAGGAATCATTCAGGGATGTCTCTGAGGGAAGGAGGAATCACTCAGGGATGTCTCTGAGGGGCAGAGGGAAGGAGGAATCACCCAGGGATGTCTCTGAGGGAAGGAGGAATCACCCCAGGGATGTCTCTGAGGGAAGGCAGGAATCACTCAGGGATGTCTCTGAGGGAAGGAGGAATCACTCAGGGATATTCTGAGGGGCACAGGGAAGGAGGAATCACTCAGGGATGTCTCTGAGGGCACAGGGAAGGAGGAATCACTCAGGGATGTCTCTGAGGGAAGGAGGAATCACTCAGGGATGTCTCTGAGGGAAGGAGGAATCACCCAGGGATGTCTCTGAGGGGCAGAGGGAAGGCAGGAATCACCCAGGGATGTCTGTGAGGGACAGAGGGAAGGAGGAATCACCCAGGGATGTCTCTGAGGGAAGCAGGAATCACTCAGGGATGTCTCTGAGGGAAGCAGGAATCACTCAGGGATGTCTCTGAGGGGCAGAGGGAAGGCAGGAATCACCCAGGGATGTCCTGAGGGGCAGAGGGAAGCAGGAATCACCCAGGGATGTCTCTGAGGGAAGCAGGAATCACTCAGGGATGTCTCTGAGGGAAGGAGGGAAGGCAGGAGTCACCCCAGGGATGTCTCTGAGGGCACAGGGAAGGAGGAATCACCCAGGGATGTCTCTGAGGGAAGGAGGAATCACTCAGGGATGTCTCTGAGGGCACAGGGAAGCAGGAATCACTCAGGGATGTCTCTGAGGGGCAGAGGGAAGCAGGAGTCACTCAGGAATGTCTGTGAGGGGCAGAGGGAAGCAGGAATCACTCAGGGATATCTCTGAGGGAAGGAGGAATCACTCAGGGATGTCTCTGAGGGAAGGAGAAGCTGAGCCCCTGCTGGATCCCACCCAGCCCTTCCAGGCTTTGCTGCAGCTTCCACCTTCCTCAGGTACTCCAGGCTCCCAAATGCTCTTGGGAGTTTCTCCAAACCCCACTGATGTGGCATAAAGATAAAATAAAGTGAGGAAAGGCTCTGATAGTCAGATTGCAGAAGTGCACCACGCCCCTGATGATCTCACAGGGCTTTAACACCTTCCCAAAGGATCAGCAAAATCAGCATTCCCACCCAAAAGCTGCCCTGGGAAAGGGGAGGCTCTTCCAGACCCCAGGGGTGACACTGCTGCTCACAGCAAAGCTGGTGGTGACACAGAGAGAATTCAGTGGGACCAGAACAAATATTACAATAAAAAATCCTCAGATGTGTCATTTAGAAAAGTCTGCAATACTCAGAAAAGTCTGTAATATTTAGAAAAGTCTGTAATATTTAGAAAAGTCTTTAAGTAAAAATTCCTGATCTGGCTCATGATCATGTCCTACAATCAAAGAATTGCTTGGGTTGAAAGGGACCTTAAAGATGATTCAGTTCCAACTCCCTGCAGGCACATCTTGCACTAAAACAGGTTGCCTAGGGCCCCATCCAGCCTGATCTTGAGCACTTCTAGAGATGGGGTGTCCACAACTACTTGGAATAACCTATTCCAGTGCCTTATCACCCTCACAATAATTTATTCTTAATATCTAATCTAAATCTGCAGGTGAGCAGACTTTGGAGGATCCTCTGCTGGGACAAGAAGGATGTTCTTTCTCCCTCGCTGAATTCCTGCCTGCACACCTTGGCATCACAAAAGCCTTCACATGAAAGAGAAGCCAGCAGTGGAGTCACCCTGAAGCAGGATTTCCCAAAGCCTGGCTGCACTAGAATCACTCTGTGTACACAGAATAGTGACAGGCCAGCCTGGCACTGCTCATCCTCTGAGGAGGAGGAAGAGGAACAAACAGGAACTGAGGTCAGCTGTGCCACGGGACTGCCCAGTGCCACCAGCCCAGCTGGAGAAAGGAAAATGCCCAGCAGAGCCCAGCTGGGCTTGTGCAGCTCCTGGGGAGCAGCTCAGAGCAGAGATGAGGGATGGGGGGTCCTGGCACCATGGTGGGGGCGATCTGAGCTCTGTGAGTCAGCTCCCATAGCACAGCAAACCACTGTGGCCAGAAAGGGCGGCACAGCCAGCCCAGAGAGGCCTGGCGAGGGCTCCAGCTAACATGGCCCACTGTGAGCAATTCACGTGGCTCTCCCAGGCTCTGGATCCTGTTTGTCATTTGTACATCAAAAATCAAATGATCCGATCTATTTCTGTCACCCTGCCATGGCCACCCTTCCATCCTCCTTTTTTCAATTATATTTAGCTTCAGATTTATCATAAGGGCTATTTCTGACCATTAGTCATGACTGAGCCCTTCAGCTTATCATTCACATCTCCTGGCAGTGATGTCTGCAGCATCCTGGGGGCTTCCAAGGAGCTGGGATGTACCAGCTCTTCCTAAACACACCTGGAAAGGGACCCTGGAATGAGATCCTGGAATGGGATCCAGGAATGGGGACCCCGGAATGGGATCCAGGACTGGGGACCTGCAATGGGAACCCTGGAATGGGATCCAGGGATGGGGACCTTGGAATGGGACCCTGGAATGGGAACCCTGGAATAGGGACCCTGGAATGGGGACCCCAGAATAGGGGACCTGCAATGGGGACCCTGCAATGGGATCCAGGAATGGGAACCTTGGAATGGGATCCAGGAATGGGAACCTTGGAATGGGATCCAGGAATGGGATCCCGGAATGGGGACCCAGGAATGGGATCCCGGAATGGGGACCCAGGAATGGGGACCCCGGAATGGGGACCCTGGAATGGGATCCCAAAATGGGAACCCTGGAATGGGATCCCAAAATGGGACCCTGGAAAGGGATCCGGGAACGGGACCCTGGAATGGGAACCCTGGAATGGGATCCAGGAATGGGGACCCGGGAATGGGGGCCTTCAAATGGGATCCTGGAACGGGATCCAGGGATGGGGACCCTGGAATGGGATCCAGGAATGGGAACCCAGGAATGGGATCCTGGAATGGGGACCCTGCAATGGGATCCAGAAATGGGGACCCCTGGAATGGGGACCCCTGGAATGGGATCCAGGAATGGGATCCAGGAATGGGAACCTTGGAATGGGATCCCAAAATGGGACCCTGGAAAGGGATCCAGGAACGGGACCCCGGAATGGGGACCCCGGAATGGGGAACCCGGAATGGGATCCTGGAATGGGAACCCTGGAATGGGATCCAGGAATGGGACCCTGGAATGGGAACCCTGGAATGGGGAACCTGGAATGGGGAACCTGGAATGGGGACCCCGGAATGGGAACCCTGGAATGGGATCCAGGAATGGGACCCTGGAATGGGGACCCTGGAATGGGGACCCTGGAATGGGGACCCTGGAATGGGGACCCTGGAATGGGATCCAGGAAAGGGGACCCAGGAATGGGATCCTGGAATGGGGACCCCGGAATGGGATCCAGAAACAGGACCCTGGAATGGGGACCCTGCAATGGGGACCCCAGAATAGGGGACCCCGCAATGGGGACCCTGGAATGGGATCCTGGAATGGGAACCCTGGAATGGGAACCCGGAATGGGGACCTGGGAATGGGACCCGGGAATGGGATCCAGGAATGGGATCCAGGAATGGGGACCCTGGAACGGGATCCAGGAATGGGGACCCTGGAATGGGAACCCTGGAATGGGACCCTGGAATGGGGACCTGCAATGGGAACCCTGGAATGGGATCCAGGAATGGGAACCTTGGAATGGGATCCAGGAATGGGACCCTGGAATGGGATCCAGGAATGGGACCCTGGAATGGGATCCAGGAATGGGACCCTGGAATGGGATCCAGGAATGGGATCCCGGAAAGGGATCCAGGAATCAGGACCCTGCAATGGGATCCAGGAATGGGAACCCTCGAATGGGATCCAGGAATGGGAACCCTGGAAAGGGATCCAGGAATGGGTACCCTGCAACGGGATCCAGAAATGGGGACCCCTGGAATGGGGATCCTGAAATGGGAACCCTGGAATGGGATCCTGCAATGGGATCCCTGGAAAGGGATCCAGGAATGGGGACCCTGGAATGGGGACCCCTCCCTGAGGGGATCAGGACCCCAGGCTGTGCTCCCTCCTGCCTGGGCTGGGTTTTTTGCTGTTCTAAAATGTCCCACTCCATTTCCACACTCCCAGCCCAGCAGTAACTGTAGAACTTTGGCTGCTGCTCCCAGCCCAGGGAATGCTTTCCAAGGGCACATTGTTTCTGCTGGGGAACTGCAAAGTCAACAGTTATTGTAAATAAAACACGAGCTGCTTGTGCCATCCTTCCTTCCTTCCTTCCTTCCCAGGAAGTTGCAACCAGCACCAGTGTGCTCCGGGACTGCAAATAAAAACAAAACTCACCCCACAGGGAACAGAGTGCTGAAACCAGACTGCCTTTCCTCAGTTACAGCAGTGATTCAGGCCCTCCTCCATCCATTACCCCCTCCTATACCAATCCTATCTCAATTCAAAGTGCAGCAATGGAATCTGCTCCAGAGACCACTGATAAAAACGCTTTGGGATCATAAAGCCAAGCCAAGATACCCCCAGAGGTCACATCTCAGCAACTCCACAATGGAAATGGCAGTCTGAGCTCCAGATAAAAAATAAAAATCAATATGACATTACATGTGCCACCAGGCCCATTTTTCCTGGAGAAGCTGTGCATGGCAGAGCAAATGCCTCAAACAAATATCTCACTATCATTTGGAAGTGACAAGATGGATGAGCTTCACCACAGAACTCCAAGTCAGCTTAAAGGAGCCTATTTTTATCCCACTGAGTGAAATTCCTGCTCTCCTTCAGTTCTTCCATATTTAATCCCAAGCAGACTATTTTGTGTGGGATACAGAAAGGGCTGAAAAGCTTCAAAGCACCTGCAATATTCAAAATATCTCCCACCCCACTGGAGCTTCCTTGGTGTTCTCAAAAAATATTGGGATTTTTGAAGTCCAGTGAATGATGCTGGAAACTCTTAAAATCCTGACATTCCTGATCTTCAGGCATCTTGATGCAATGGCTGCTCCAAAATTAGTTTTGAAGTGCTCTGCATCACAGAATTATCAGCATCATTTCCCTTCATGCATCTCTCAATTGCAAAGCAGAAATCTCTATTGAACACCTCTCCAGCAACACAGGTGAGGCAGGGCAGAAAAGAGAAAACAGAAAAGATTCAGCAGATTCCTCCAAGATTTCCACAGAAATAAAATGCAGGAAATATTTTTAATTTCATTTAAAAAAAAACCTCTAAATGTCAGTCAGATTGCAATGCTGCAGCAGGCAACAATCACCAAGAGAAAATGAAATGTTCAATCAGCAGGTGAAAGAAAATGAAGTAAATAAAACACCCCAAAACTCTGCAAACTTCCCAAATCAAGACCCCTAAATGCAGGGCTAAAAAGGCATTATTTTTAAATTTGTCCATAAAACTCTAGCACAGCCACAATGATCAATTTGGATTTATTTGGCTTTTGTACAGTGAAGATCTGGTATTTAACTCCAAGATCTGTGGTACCACCATTAAAAACAAAGCAGATGGGTGTCACCACAATAACCAGTAAAAACCAGCTCAACCCTTCTCATCCAAGGGCAAAAAAACCCCAAGCAAAACCTGTTCCTCACTGAAGATGAAAAAAGTCACCTTACCCTGCTCCCTAATGGATCAGAATTTGCATAATTTAATATCAGAGTCCAGATAAGCCCTAATTCCAGTCAGGCTTTGGGCTTGGAGCTTAAACACCGTGGCCACTTCTGCAGTTTTTCAGACTCCTCTTTGTGCTGAACCAATTCCATTTTCCCCCCCTTGAAGACCCTACAAAAATGCAGCAAGCCCTGACCAGAAATCTTCAATTCCCCCCAGAGAATTCAGCTCCAAATGAAAAACTTTATTACACCGTGCATTGCTTTGGGCAGGAGAAGGATTTCCTGGAGATTGCTGCTCCCACAGAATCCCTCAATTCCCAGAGAATCCCTCAATTTCAGGGAATCCCTCAATTCCCATGAATCCCTCAATTCCCAGAGAATCCCTCAATTTCAGAGAATCCCTCATGAATCCCTCAATTCCCATGAATCCCTCAATTCCCAGAAAATCCCTCATGAATCCCTCAATTCCCATGAATCCCTCAATTCCCAGAGAATCCCTCAATTTCAGGGAATCCCTCAATTCCCAGAGAATCCCTCAATTTCAGGGAATCCCTCAATTCCCAGAGAATCCTCAATTCCCATGAATCCCTCAATTTTAGAGAATCCCTCAATTCTCAGAGAATCCCTAAATTCCCAGAGAATCCCTCATGAATCCCTCAATTCCCATGAATCCCTCAATTCCCACAGAATCCCTCAATTCCCACAGAATCCCTCAATTCCCAGAAAATCCCTCCATTCCCATGAATCCCTCAATTCCCAGGAATCCCTCAATTCCCACAGAATCCCTCAATTCCCACAGAATCCCTCAATTCCCAGAAAATCCCTCAATTCCCAGAGAATCCCTCAATTCCCAGAGAATCCCTCAATTATTCACAACGTGCCCCTGCAGGAAATGTTTGCCCAAGACTTCATCTTATCAAGGAATTTTGTCAAATATCTTATGGAAAACTTGTATTGGGGGTTATTTTCTTTTTTCCCCTCTTTTTTCCAGGCTACAATTGGTGGTTTTAGAAGCATATTGGGGGAAAGAAACTAAATATCCAAAAAGGTGAATAAATGTTTGGTGTTTTAGGGGATAAAATGTAGGAAATGGCCTGATTTTGGTCAGAAATCCAAGAACTTCCTGTGGATATGGAAGGCAAGGACAATGTGACAGGAACTGGAGCTGTCAGTGAGCACATGGAATTAAGAGATAACATTTTTAGGAAGTTTGCAATTCACAGCATGGCAACCTCTCACAACCTCTAGAAATCTCTCCATTTGGCACTCCCCAAAATTAAGGGTGATTTCTCATTTCTCTAGGGGTAAACTGTCATGGAAAATTTTTTTAAAAAAAACGCTGGGCTTGGTAAAAACAACCCAGGGCCAACGAGAATTAAAAAGGGGGAGGAGGGAAGGAGATAAAGATCAAACGCTGGTTTCCTCTGCCAAATAAATCCACAACTGGAGCCCAAGCAGCCCTGCAAGGTGCATTTTGGGGGCAGCCTGACGGGCAGGGTGATGTGTAAGCAGTTCCTGAGCAGCAGGGACAGCCAGGAGCCTGAGCTATTGTATGAAAAATAGCCCTGCACCGTGGTTATTTTAGGGAGCAGGCATGTGCTCCAGGATTTGCTGGATAAATGTCACTCTCTAAGATTTAACACGGCCCAGCAGTGGGTTTGGGCTGTGGGAAAAGGCATTTCAGTGCTGCAGCAAATAAAAAAAAATAAATGATTGAAGAGCTTCTGACACACTCCCACGTGGTGTTACCTGCGTGTCCATCTTGAACCTTCCCTGCTTCAGCCCTTTTCCCCTAAAATGCTGCACTAAAATCCTGAATTCCAGCCTGTGTCCACTCAGAAATCCCATTTTTCACCGTGTGCAGTCCTAAAGATGCCTTCCTATAACTGCCTACTCAGTGGTAACAAAACTGATATAAAAATTAATTAGTATCTAAGGCAAGGGGTTACCTCACAACCCTGCCGGCAAACAGAGTAATTAATTATTACCACTCCCAATATTTTTGCCAAAAGTTTGGACATAACTGAGTAATAAACTGTTTTATCAATCTAACTGGACAGGTTAAAAAGCCAGGTGTTACAGACTTCTGGGAAACTTGGCTGATGTTTAAATTAATACAAGGAACATAAAGGAGTTTTTACTTTTGAAACATTGTAATGCCTTCAAATACAAAACTGGAATATTATGGAAAACACAAGGAACACTTTGAGGCCAGTAAAAAGCAGCCATGTGAACACCAAAATTCTTGTCCAGAACCCTGAACAGACAATTTTAAGCTCCAACCAGCACTCCTGGCCGGGTGTTCAAAGGTGAGGATTGATACCTAGTTTTAAAATTTGACTATTTCCTAAGGAAACCTCAGGTTAATTATGTATCCTGCTGTGTTTAGGAAGCACCTTCGCAGCTGAAATAATTGAACCACCAAAAAGTTCAGGGGCTCTGTGCTACAAGCCAGAACGGCTCCTCAACTATCTGAGCAGAAAACAGAAATATATTTAAAAAAAAAAAAAAGGAGAGAGATAAAAAGTGTTTTTTCAAAAAAATAATCTTGCTATGAAAGTTAGGGCGTTATTTATTTCACGAGGTATCCTGGAGACGCGCAGCAGAACCCCCAACCAGGCCCTAATCCTGACTCAGGCTTTTCGGGGCCGCTCGCAGAGATCGTTCCTGCAGCGATTCCGGTGAGCCCACGCCGCACCGGGGCCGCTGGGCCACGGCCGGGCCCAGCCCCAGCGGGCGCCGCCACCCGGGAGGAGCCGCGGCCGCTGCTGGGCCCGAGGAGCCCCGGAGCGACCCGGGCGGGCCCGGCCGCTGCTCCCGGCCGGGAAACCCCGGGTCCGGCCGCTGCTCCCGGCCGGGAACCCCCAGGCCCGGCCGCTGCCCCTCACCGAGCGCCCCAGGCCCGGCCGCGCCCGGCCCGCAGCGCGGCCTCGGCGGCTCCTTCCTCCCTCCCGGCCCGGCCTGCCCTCCCTCCCCGCCCGGCAGCGCCGCTCCCGCCTCCCCGCGGCTCAGGGCGGGCCGGGCCCCGCCGCGCTCACCTCCAGGTCGCGGCCTTTGTTCTTGAAGTTCTTGAGGCGCTGGTTGTCCAGCTTCTCGTTGTCGGCCATGGCGGGGGCGGCCAGGGAGGAGCGCGGCCCCTCCGCCTCCGCCCGGGCCCGAGCGCGCCGGGGGCCCGGCGGGCCCGCTCTCGGCCTCGGCGAGCCGGGAAGGGCCGGGGCGAGGGGGCGCCGCTGCGGGGCCGGGTGTGGGGGCCCGGAGAGGGGCCGGGCGCGGTGCGGCGGGCGGGAGCGGGGCCCGGAGCGGGCGGTTCGGAGCGGGCCCGGGCCGGTCCCGGCGGCCCGAACGCGCCGGTGCCGCCGAGCGGGGGAAGGGACGGGGCGAGCGAGGCTGGGAGCGGGGAGCGGGGCCAGCCTCGCTCTGGGCGCCGCCGCCCATTGGCTGCGCCCCGCGCTCCCCGCGGCCAATGGCGGCGGGGAGGGAGAGGGCGGGAGCGGTGACGCAGCGCGGGCGCGGGGAGGGAAGGAGGGGCCGCCTCAGCGCCGCCGCCATCTTAGGCGCTGAGGGGCTGAGGGGAGGGGCGGCGGCACGGGCGCTCCCCGCGCCTGCGCTGCTGTCGGGAAGGGACTAAAGTTAATATTTTAATCCTTCCCCCAACTGCACTTTCCCTTTGCTCCCCTCGTGGAGCCGACAGTTAACAGTTTAATCCTTCCGCTCGCTACGCTTGGCGTTCACTCCCCTCACGGAGCCGAGAGTTGACCCCTGAATCGCTCTCCCCACTACACCTTACATTCAGTCCCCTCACAGAGCCCGAAGTTAATAGTTTAATCCTTCTCCTCAATAAAGTTTGCATTTGCCTCTATCATGGAGTCAAAAATTAAGTTTAATCCTTCCCCTCATTGCACTTTGCATTTATTTGCATCATGGAGCCGAAAATTACACCTAAATCTTTTCCCTCCCTACACTTTGCATTCTCTAATGCAAAGAGTAATCCCCCTTCCTCCCAGTCTTCCAGAATTCTAGCAAAAAATCCCCACCAAAAACTACTACAGAAACTTTTAATTTTTTTTAATGAAATAAGATAAACAGTATTGAAAGCAATAGAGAGATACACTTGCAGAGCAGAGGGGACAGTAATTTTGTTCCTACTTCTGAAATTTTACCTGGAAAATAATGCCCTTTGTGCCATTACTAAAATAATTCTCTAGGGTATGCATATAAACAAACAAACAAACAAACAAATATACACATACTGCCCTGATCCTGCCTGTAGTCTCTACTCATTTTTAATGATTGGAAATTAACTCTGTGAGTCTTTATTGTTGATAGAGCTCATTATACTTTTCCATGATACTTGTTGAGAAAAGTCAAAGTTGTGACAGGAGATGCTTTTCCCAAGCGTGAAAATGAAGTCACCAAGTCCCTCAGAGACTGAGGAAAGAGAACTTGGTTTAGCTCCTGCGGAAAACACAATAATTTTTCAGACTATGTGTGTTTTATCTCTGGACATTACCCGGAGAATGAGGCTTGGCTCTAGATAGTTCTCCAAAAAAACCCCAAAAGTGGCAGAGGCTGAGTCAGCGCAGCCCCATCTGCTGCATAAACGCAGCAGCGATGTCACAGCAATATGAGGAAGGTAAATTAGTCAGGGCTAATTAGCGCTGGTGGTATTTCATACAGGCATGGCTTGGCTCACAGTGTGTAAAGCATTTTCTCCAAACTGGGTGTGGGACAGCAGCCCTTTCACATCCCAGTCTGGATGGACAAAAATGACAATTTATAGATACAGCTATTTACTTTTTGAAATGTGATGCAGATTCTCTCTGTAGTAATGTTGTAGAGGACTACATAGAGATAAAATTGTTTTGAAAATTAGTGTGTTTGGTTAGTGCTCAGTTTCATTTATGGGCTGAGTGAGTTAGGAATGTTCAGCCCAGAGAAGAGAAGTCTCTGGGTGATCTTAGAGCCCCTTCCAGAGCCTAAAGGGGCTCCAGGAGAGCTGGAGAGGGACTTTGGACAAGGGATGGAGGGACAGCACACAAGGAATGGTTTTGAGCTGGAAGGGCATAGGTTTAGATTAGATATTAGGCAGAAATTCTCTGATGAATAATGAAATTGGACTGTGGTACTGCATGTTCCATTCCATGTGCTCAGAACTAGTCAGAACATGATGGTAAAAAATACCCACTGTGTCAGACCCAGCCTGGAATTTTATGAAAGGAAAGAAAAGCCTTTTATTCCGTCAGTGCCCTTCTCATCAGCACCTTTGCCATGTCTTTGTTACCCCAGCCATGCTCATCCCACCAGCTGGGGAGGATGGAGTGGGAGAGGCAGCACATCCTGGCCTATAAAGCTTATTCGCTTATATTAGTATTTACTAATATTTATTATTAAAAATATGTAAAATATTAAAAACTTATTTACTTATATTAGTATTTACTAATATTAGCAAAATATTTAAAATATATAAAATTTATATGAGCATTTATTAATATTTATTAGTAAAATATGTAAATATAAAAATTATTTACTTATATTTGTATTTACTAATATTTTTAGCCAAAATATGTAAAATATATAAAAATTATATGAGCATTTACTAATATTTATTAGTAAAATATGTAAATATGAAAATTATTTACTTATATTTGTATTTACTAATATTTTTAGTAAAAATATGTAAAATATATAAAATTTATATGAGCATTTACTAATATTTATTAGTAAAATATGTAAATATGAAAATATTTACTTATATTTGTATTTACTAATATTTTTAGTAAAATATTTAAAATATATAAAATTTATATGAGCATTTACTAATATTTATTAGTAAAATATGTGAATATAAATATATTTACTTATATTTGTATTTACTAATATTTATTAGTAAAAATATGTAACATATATAAAACTTATTTACTTATATTAGTATTTACTAATATTAGCAAAATATTTAAAATATATAAAATTTATATGAGCATTTACTAATATTTATTAGTAAAATATGTGAATATAAAAATATTTACTTATATTTGTATTTACTAATTTTTTTTGTAAAAATATGTAAAATACATAAAATTTATTTACTAACACCCCGTTTCCTTTCTGTGTAACTCCATATAACAATATCCAAAACATGCTTTGCTCTTGCTGAGTTATGAAGGAAGACAATCCTTTGGTGGCCTTTTGATCTGGTATCATCCAAAGAATAATTTATATTGTGATTTCATTGTAGACATAATCAGAGATGAATCAAGTGCATTTTATGTAGCTGTAATCTAATTAAGCTGCTTGGCTCTCAGAGGAACAATTACATTATTTCTCTTTGATTTTACCTCAGGTTTGATTTTACCACAGTGCAGAAACCCTCAGAAAAGCAATTTTGAAGGATAGACCAGTTCCCCTCTGAATCCTCAATCCTGTGTCCCTGGGGTGTCTTGAAAAAAAAAAACAAAGAAATAATTGGATATTTTGATTCTGAATGATTTTTTTTACTAAATTTGGGGGTTTTTTTACAGTTTTTTTACTGTGGGTGCCTACAACATAATAAATTATGCATAAAACACAAATTCTCATGATATAGTGCTGTTCAGACTTCATGTGATGCTACAGAACAAAGTTCTGTTTCTTTGTTATTTTTTGCCTATTTTTTTAGCTTGGAAAACAATAATGCAAATGTAAAGGCGGGAATTAGGCTCTGCTCACCTTCCTATCCTTCGAGCAACAGATAGATTTGTTTTACAAAGAGTTTACATTTTGTTTACAATTCACAACTTGTGAATTTTGCACCTCATTGTGCAGTTAGAAAATGTTCAATTCTCAGCTTATCTTAAACACTTCTTTGGAGTAATAATGTGAATTTATCTGAATGCTTTTACTAATGTATTACTATAAATATATATAAAATGGATGGAATTTATTTCCTAGATGTACACTTGGCTGAAAGGAGCTCCTGCAAATGGCTTTCCATGGCCCTATCTAGTTCCTTTAAGGAAAAAAAATGTTATGTAAAGCTGCAAAGATTTGTGTTGCGCACAGAAAAACACCCATTAATCCCGGGCTTTATCCAAATGGAATAGCTGGTATTAGCAAAGAAGCAGCCCACTGCTGCGAGGATATTTTATAATAACCTTTCAGCTGCTGTGCTCTGACAGGTTTGAAGGGGATTTCTGATGGGAGCTGGCCAAAGTGCTTTGGATGAGAGGAGCAACCAAAGATTTGGCCCACGGACACTTGGGCAGCTCTGCTGTCTCCAGGCTGGGCTCACACTCACTCAGGGTTTGCCCCAGGATTTTAGGGCTTTCCCTGAGCCGGAACACATAGTGTCTTCGGCTAGGACCTTTGTGCAATCGTCCCACACCCCCGGATGCAGGATATCCGTGGGGCTTTCTATAGCCCCAAGCTTAACCAGTCTCAGCAATGCGAGAGATAAATCCTTAATTTTACATTCTATCCCAAAATGCGCATGCATATCTGATACGACCTTTGCAATGGATTCCATGTTCCTTGCTGGTCCGGGGCGTCCCCCTCGCTGTAGTCGGACCCGCCGCTGCAGCCGCTGCTTCCCGTCCAGGCGAATTCCCGTTCCCCGGGCGCTGATCGGCTTCCCGGGTTTCGGCACCAGGTGTTGCCTTCTGATACAAGGCGGGCGGCCTGGTTTTGGGAAACAGCACGGCGACCCCCTTCCCCAGGGTCGCTCAGGCCTAAGAAACACACGGACACCAATATGGTGGAGGATCAAAGGCCTTTATTCTCTCTTCTCATGGGGTTTTATAGCCTAGGGGGCTTCTACGTCAGGTGGTTCCTGCTTCCCGTCCAGGCAAATCCCGTTCCCCGGGCGCTGATCGGCTTCCCGGGTCTCGGCACCAGATGTTGCCTTCTGATACAAGGCAGGCGGCCTGGTTTCAGGAAGCAGCACGGCGACCCCCTTCCCCAGGGTCGCTGGGGCCTAAGAAACACGCGGACACCAATGTGGTGGAGGATCAAAGGCCTTTATTCTCTCTTCCCGTGGGGTTTTATAGCCTAGGGGGCTTCTACGTCAGGTGGTTCCTGCTTCCCGTCCAGGCGAATCCCAGTTCCCCGGGCGCTGATCGGCTTCCCGGGTATCGGCACCAGATGTTGCCTTCTGATACAAGGCAGGCGGCCTGGTTTCGGGAGACAGCACGGTGACCCCCTTCCCCAGGGTCACTCCGGCCTAAGAAACACGCGGACACCAATATGGTGGAGGATCAAAGGCCTTTATTCTCTCTCCTCGTGGGGTTTTATAGTCTAGGGGGCTTCTATGTCAGGTGGGGGTCTGTCTTTACCATCTATGGTTAGTAGGGATGGAAAAGTTACCTGGGCAAGTGGAAAATTACCGGAATCCGGTTCAGGGGGCTGCATTCCTATGTTAATTTTCTTATCTAAGGGGGCAGGGGCCCTGTCTTCCCGTAACATCACGAGATCTTCTGAACGCCAGGCCCTACCTGCTACACTCCCTGGTGGAGGAACATTTTTATTGCAAAGCTGTAGAGCTCCCGTGTGTGGTTTCCTCGGATTGTTCATTTGGAACCACTGGTTACGCTGTATTCTGCTTTTTTTTTTTTCTACTTAGAAAAAAAGAAGTATTTCCGCTTCGAGAAAAATACTCTTCAGCCAGGGTGGTGCTTAAAAACTCACTTTTAAAAATCAGCTTCTTGAAGTGATGGACTGCACAGGCTTGGAAAGGAAAATCAGCTTGACAGGATTCAATGCCTTTCCCTTTCTAACCCTTCCCTGAAATCCTGGAGCTGCTCTGGCCCCTCTCAGACCTTAGGGCAGCCAAGGGCCTGCTATGGCGTGGTTGCTACAATTCAGCCCACAAATGTTCCATTTTCCATGTGCTAAATCACAGCTTTTGCAGACTAATTTGTAGGTCATGGCGTGACCATTGGCAAAAATGTCCCTTGGTACCAGAGCTGGAGTAGATCCCAAAAATCCATCAGCTGCAAGCGGCCCAAGAAGAAGAGGAATCAATCCTCAATCAGCAGAGTGTGGAGCTGCACTTCCCTGCTGGTGTCCAGCTGCTTTGCCTTTCCAGCACAATTTCCTATTAGAGGAAAAGGAAAAAATTCATTTCAGATAAAAAGTGAAGGAATTGCTATGAAATGAGCCAAGTCAGGGTGCCCTGGAAGATCCAGGGATGTGGTTTTTCCATGTTAAAAAAAATCCTTGTAGCGCTGCTGATGGTGGGACAGGGACCAAAAAATGCTTCTGTCTCTGGTTTGGGGTGAGTTCAATAATATTTCTTAAAGGAAAGGAAAATTTCTGATTTGCTGGCAGGTCTGGGAGCTCAAATATTCTGGATCCTGTTCCACTTGACTGCAGGAAGGGAATTTGCTTTTCCATCCTTAATTCCTCAGGTTTCCAGAAGAAAGTCTGATCATTGGGCCTATATTTGAAAAATCAATCTACAGAAATGCTCAGATAATTAAATGGTGGGAGGTGTTAGGTGATGTGGTTCACGTTGCACACAGAAACACTGATAGGATCATGAAAACAGAGACATTTGGGGATAATTTCAGGTTTAAACTCTTATTTCTGGCTGTTAACACTTCCAGGGAGCAGAGCTCAGCTCATAAAACAGCACCAAACCCAAGATGCAACCAAAATGTAAATGTCCAGCTGCAGATTGCTATTGTGAGTGTTGTGTCTCAGGCTCATTTGGAAAGAAACTCGAATACATGGCTGAATAAAGAATTTTGAAAGGCTCAGGGCTTGGTATTGAGCGGAGAAATGAAAATACTCCAAGTTTGCATCTCTCTTTGTTCGGCTGTAATGGAGAAAATGAGAGCTCCGAGCAGCAGCACTAACGAGGCCCATTCTCCCCAGGCTCAGGACTGAGATTTCCTTGATTTTCTGAGGGCTGATAAATGGTAATATTTCTGTTCAGCTTTTCTTTTGAGGGGGAAGAATGGGCACATCATTTTCCTGAATTACACAGCATTTCAGCAGCTTCAGGAATCTGTGCCTCAGTCAGATCTCTGAGATCAACCCTTCCTTTGAGTGCTCATTATTCCTCTTTATATTCAAATTTCACTCCAGTTGTGAACTGGTAACCAGGGCTCTTCCAAATCACAACCAGCATGGAAAAAAAATGGGAATTCCCATTTGGGAATCTGCTTGTTTGGGCATCACTCATTGTTAGGAATTTTCAGTGCCACAAAGTGAAACTTCATCTGAATGCATGATGAAAACAAATGTGGGCTTTACCTAGAGAGCAGCAACACATTTATATTTATATTTATATTTATTTATATTTATATTTATATTTATATTTATATTTATATTTATATTTATATTTATATGCTTATGTTTATGTTTATGTATATTTATATGTTTATGTATATGTATATTTATCTATATCTATCTCTATATTCATATTCATATTTCTATTTATATTTGTATTTATATTTATATCTATATTCATATTTATAACTATATCTATATCTATATATCTATATCTATCTATTAGGTTTAATATATTCACATGTCTATATTTATATATTTATTTGTATTTTTATATATAGGCGTGTACATAATTATATAATTATATTATATATATATTTATATATAAATATATATAATTATATATTTAAATTTATTTAACAAATTGAAAAAAGTCTCTGAGAAAAAACCCACCAGTGCTGCAATGAGGCGGTTTTTGTTTAAAAAAAGCGATTTTTAGCTGTGTGGTTTAAGCCTCTCTCAGGGAGTTCTGGGGCTCCCCCGCTCTCCGTTTGAATTTGCAACCCGACAGTTTCGTTTTGACGAGCTGCAGGAAGCCTCACGCACCACAAGATGTCTCAGCGAGGAAACACATTTGATACAAGCATTTTTGAATAATATTTCTCAATTTTCAGGTGTTTTCCTCGGGTTTTCCTTCGTGCTTGACAGGAGCTTTTGAGCAGCTGACGAGGAACCCAAGCCTGTGAATTCACCTGTTAGCGTGGGCAATAAATGGGGATTTTAAATAATCAACGATCCAAATGACTCAGTGGAAAACCTTAAGTGTCAAAAAGAAAATGCTCAATGTAGGTGACAGCTGAGAAATTTTAAATTTTCCTGTGTAGGTTAAATGGAAGAGTTATGTAAAACTATAATAATTTCCACAGACGGTTCTTTGCGGAGTGTTTGCTCCAAAGTTGCGTTATCTTTATGGCCTGATATTGTTTTATCTGTGGAACTGCTGCCCTCAGCTTTGACCGTTCGGGAGAGCACCAGGAGGGATTGCACTCATGAAATGTTGATTTTAAACGAGCAGCAGCCTCAGCTTTGCACCAGAGTGCAAAGTTAACGCCTGGCAAGGAGTTTTTTTTTGCTTTCTATTTCTTTGTGCATCTACAACACTCAGTACTTTGGCCTGAGAATTTTCTCACTTTTCATTTCGCTTCCCTTTTTCATGATATTGCTGTCATTTATCTTCCTCCACCACCCCTCCAGATTAACTCCTTAAATTCTTCTTCTGTAATTCTTTCTTTTTTTTTTTTCACCTTTTCACAGAATTCAAGCTGTATAAATGCTGATGGGCACAAGAATTATATATATATGTAATAGAAATATATATTTCATATTATAATTTATAATATTATATATATAATATTATAAATTATAATATAATATAAATTTATAATATAAAAAATTTATAAATTTCTTACATAATATATATATAAGAAATATATATATAATATATATATTATATATATCACACAAGAATTGTGTGATATATAATATATATATATATTATATATAGACATTCTATCTATCATTCTATCACCTATAGACATTCTAGGTAAATTAAACCTTTATTATTAATCCTCAACAAAGGAAAATCCACGTGAATTCAATCCAAAATTATTCCCTTATTGTTAATACTCAGCAAAGAAAATTCATGTGAATTCAATCCAAAATTTTTCCCTTTTTATTGTCAATCCTCAACAAAGGAAAATCCACATGAATTCAATCCAAAAAGATTCCCTTTATTATTAATCCTCAACAAAGAAAACCCACATGAATTCAATCCAAAAAGATTCCCTTGTGCTGGGAAAGGCATCCAGCCCTGAGCCACCCCATGAGGAGCCAATTAATAAATGAATTTATCGCTGTTAATGAAGCTGTTTGCGGAATGCCTTCATGTTTTGTGTTACACCCAAATGATGCCAGGGATTTTCACACAGGCCCTGTAAGAAATAAAACTTCTGTGAATTCTTGAGGGAAGGTTGAGACACTCACATTCTTCAGTGATAAACGTGTGTGCTTTAGATAAAGCAACTGAAAATTATCGATCAAGGCACAGTTAGCCTTTAACTGCCGAGCAGAATTTCAGGGGAGATTGGCCTTTGTCTGGATCGATAAAATCCTTGCTGCTGCTCCCAACTATAATTGCTGAAACCAAACAATAGGCATGGCTCAGCTTTCACAGCTAGTTGGGTTATTAAACTCACAAAATTACTTATTTTTGCAGGTATTTTCCCAGAATCGGGGTAACGCAAGGCCTAGAAACTTCTCATTGGCCAGGCAAATAAAAAGCGTAAGACAAAGTAAAAACAAGTCAGCAAAAGGTTAAAACAAAAGTAAAAACCCAACAAAAAGTTGATCTTTGCACCAATGAAAGCAACTTGTAGGACTAAAAGGGAGCGGATGAATAAGCATGGGGAGAACAAGGAAATAATAAAAAAATATTCATCAAAAGCCACGGCTCATAAAGCATTGTCCGCAGGTTTGCATACATCGTGGGAAAGGAGAGCTTTGAGGAAGGAGCTGGCAGAAAACAATGAAATGGGGCTGTAAATGTCTGTAAACATCTGTAAATGTCTGTAAATGTCTGTAAATGTCTGTAAATGTCTGTAAATGTCTGTAGGTGACTCCAAGCAGAGGACAAACCCAAAAACCCAGGGGAAATCTGATAAGGAGACCGTGGAGCTGCGCTGCCCTTGGGACAGGGAGAAAGCTCTGCTGGGCACAGGGAGGGGACACGCAGGTGCCAGGGCTGAGGGTGCCAGCCCAGGTGCCACCAACACGCCAGGGATGAGCAGGAGCAGCACAGGAACACCGAGCACAGCTGTGGGATGGAATAGTGGAGAAACTGAAGCACCGGGAATGCTCAGGCTGCTAAAAATCCCCAGCCTTCAGAATGTGCCTGGGCGCGTTGCTGCCCATGAATTTTCCATTTGCAAATGGTCCCTGCGGTGTGGTGTGTGCTGAGGGCCCCCACCCTGCCGAATTTACATCCCAAATTACAGCCCGTCGGCTAATGCAGGCTGTGGGGTCTGAGAGATGGATGTCCAGACTCCAAACAGGATAGCTGAGCTCATTAAAGTGCAGGAAGGCTGATTGCAGAACTCAGCAGTGTCGGGTTATCTCGGCTGTTTGAGGGGCCTGGAAAGGCCCGGGGTGGCCTTGGGGCAGCCCGCGTATCGAAGGACGAGAAGAGGCTTCAGTTCTTCTTTCGGTTTTTATGTTTATTAATTGTTTATCTAAAAGATTTTCTTTCAGCCCGACAGAGCTCTGCTCAGCAGCCAGCCATGAGCACACTGTCTGCCCTCCGGACAGCCACCTATCTTTATACCCATTGTTACGTGTACAATATTTATCATTTTTCCCCAATACCATTTATTCTTATTACTCGGTGCACTCTCAGTAATAACCAATCCAAAAATGCCACCATGGCCAAAGATGATGGAGAGAGAAGAAGAAGAAGAAGGAGGACAGGACACGCCCCAATTCCTCCATCTTACTTCTCTAAACCCCCCTGTACATAAATCCTAAACCCTGTTTCTCACCCTCTAATTAACCAATCCCTTCACCATTCACCCCGGTGAAGCCCTCATCCTTGTCGTCTCCCGTGTAGGGTCAAAGTCCAGCCACCAGACACTTCTGGAACATTCCAGGACTCCCGAGCCCCCCAAGGTGGTCTCGGTGGCTCAGCACCTCAGGACTGAGATCCTGAGATCCGACACAGCAGGGCCCATTCACCTGGGGAAAAAACCTGTTCAGTGTGCACCCAGCTCTTCAGAGTGGTGCTGCCTCCTTTGCAGCACCCAGAACTTGTTTGACACAGGGAATTCTCTCCTTTGGTTCAGTTACTTGTCCAAAATAAGATGGACAGAGACTTTTTGAGTAACACCAGTTATCTGGAGAAACCTTGTCCTGTAGTCCTTAGACACTACACTTCTCCTGGATTCTAAATTATACGCCTAAAAATGGCATTTGGTCCCCATTTCACCCCACTGGACCCATGTTCAGTGAGCTCCATGAGTTATTCCTCAACTCAGAAACCTCAATGTGATTTCAAACCACAGGGATCTTATCAAGGAACGGCCAACAGGACAGGTCCCATCCCCTGGGGCTGCCAGCTTTAAATGCTGCCATCCCTGAGAGGGCACAGGGTCCTGCAGGCCCTGGCCTTCAGATCCTTCTCCTTTTGTGTCCCACCCATTCTGTCACATTGACTTTTCTGTCAGCACGAAGGATCAGGCACAGCAAACTCTTTAAGGAATAGGAGCAGACACTGAAGGATTTGAGCCCTTCAGCTACAGAACGCCAGAAGGCAGCAATTAAAAATGCAAAACAGCAGGGTGAGCTGATGAAAAAAATTCCCATATTTGAAGCAAAATAAACAGCTGACCCCAGCAAACATCTGACCCCCAACTCTTCAAGGATTTTCATCCCATGAAAAGTTTTCAGCTCCCAGACTTCAGCTCCACTGCCTCAGGGCTCTTCAGATTCTGATTTCTCACCATCTCAAAGCGTCCCAAACCCTTCAAAAATCCTAAACGTTTTGTAGTGAGTAATCTGTAAAAATTCTAAATAATAAAATAAGCCAAATTTATCCTGGAATAAATCATCCCCGTGCTGAGAGTTGGATTTCAGCACCATCAGAATTCCTGAAACACCAAGACAATTCTGCTCGTGGTGTCCAGCCAGGCAGTCCCAGCTCTGCAAGAGGGATGGAGCTGGAAGCTTTGGAACCTCTGGAAGTCCCTGGGTATTGATTTCACCACGGAACACGCGGTGGGATCAGATATCCAACAATTCCCAGGCTTCCCCTGGGAGCACACAGCACTCTGCAGTGCCAGGGAGGGTTTTGCTCCGGGTTTGGGGCAGTGCCCCCATCTCTGTCCCACGCTGAGGGTGCCCCGTGTGCCCGAATCTTCATTTAATTTAAATTTTTGCTGGGCCCCACAAAGCTGCCTCTGGATTGATGCCCCGTGTCAATGGAACGTTTATCTCCCTGAGAATCAGCTTTTGTGCCTCACAGCCCTGCCTTTAAAGGGTGGTCACTTTTCTCTGCCTCGCTGAGGTTTTAAATGAAACTTTCAGGCGTCTCATTCCTCCGAGAAGCTGCACCTCCAAGCCAGCCTGACTGAGATTTATTTTAAATCTTTAAAGTGATTCCCAAAGGTTGGGGTCTCCTTGGGCAGATGGAACAGGCCTGCCTTCACTTCTCTGGGAAACCAAGCTCTTCAAAAATGCAATTTTAAAATACTTGATATTCTGTGAAGGGAATGGAATTGAGTTTATTCCTTCCCTTTGAAGCATAATGTAAAACATTTCTTCAAGTTGATGTGAGTGTCATTTAGTGTAATTTGATAACCTGCAGAAGGGCCTGTGTGCCTGAGAGCTTATTCTCATTTTTAGCTGTGTGAGCTGGTCTATTTTACAACTTCATTTCTCCCTTCACCACTTGCTTCCTGGCTAATTTGAGACCTGGTGCACCCTCATTAAATCTCTCAGGAGTGTTTCTCCCTGAGGAAGTGCTGAGGCCGCAGAAGTAAATTCTGCTTTATAACAGACACGTGAGCAGATTAAGAGAATTCACCCTCTACACATGCAAACATTTATAAATGTATCTATATGAAATACCGCATTTTTAAACATTGAAGTTTTTTGCCTTGGAAAACCAACATTAATGCCTTTTAAAGATCTTTTTGGGGACAGAGGATGATATTTTCTATTGAGCCCAAATCACCAGAGCAGGCAATGAGAAATCCAGATATTTTCTCTGCTTTTAACAAGTCTCAGCATGACTGAGGCTTTAGCCCCTGGTAATTAATTAGTCTCAGTATTAATAACAGCTACTATTGGGAAACCTCCCCTTGTTTACTATTTCAGCAAACCCACCTGATGTTTTTTTGTCTTTGAATGACCCGTGCGTGAGACAACAGGGTATGTCTGGGTGATTTTATTGCTGCTTCACCCTTTTGTAACTTGACATTCCTGTCTGTTTGTTAGTAAGAATGAAATGTAAACTTCCTACTTCCCACCTACTTCCTTGGTGTAATCCTGAAACAAAAAATGGGAGCACAAGGGAACCCCTGCTGGATTTTCCAGAGGCCAGGGCTGGGAAATCACCACAGACCCAAGGGGATTCAGCTGCTGACCAAATGACTTGGCTGGTTTGACATCTTCAAAAAAATTGAATCGAATCTTCATTTGATTTAAGCCACTTAAACACTGCTCACCCATTTTATTTCCGTGTGCTCCACTGCCCTTTTTGTCATCATTCAATTTGAATAACCCCAAGTAAATAAAAAAATAATAATAAAATGCTACGAGGTCCTATCTCAGGTATGAGATATCCCATCAGGTACATCAAGTATCTGCAGGTACAACAGTAGAATTTCATTATTGTCAAGGTCCCTTATAAATATTTATATATAAAAAGTTCTTCAGCGTCCAGTACTTCCAGATTTAACCTGTCCAATACAGTGCGTTAAGAGTCACCAGAAGCGGATGGCAGAAATCCTTAAGAGGAGTTGAGTTCCTTCAGGGCCATGAAAGTCTCCTTGGACTTCTTGTAGTGCCTGGCGAACGCGGCCACCCTCTGGAGCGCCTCCGGCAGCCCCTGTCCCGTGAGGGCGCAGCACGGCTGCACGTACCAGCTCCTGTCGCTGCAGTGCTTCTTCATCTTCAGCTTCCTCGTGATCTCCTCGGCGTTCAGGGCTCCAGGCAGGTCCTGCTTGTTGGCCAGCACCACCACCGGGATGGTTTTTATGGATTCGTTCTTTAAAAGGAGCTCAAATTCCCTCCTGGACTCCTCCAGGCGCCGCTTGTCAGCGCTGTCCACCACGTACACCAGCCCGCCCGCGTCCTCCAGGAAATTGCCCCAGAGCTCCCTCATTTTCTTCTGCCCTCCAACATCCCAAAAGGTCAGCGTGAAATCCTTCCCTACTTCAATCATATCCACGTTGAAGCCAATCGTTGGCAGCGTTATAAAAGCATCCTTATACCTGAGCTTGTAGAGCAGCGTGGATTTCCCCGCCGAGTCCAGCCCCAGCATCGGGATGTTGGCCCCCTTCCTCGAGGGCTTGCCGTTCTGCAGGCCCATTTATCCCGGGAATTCTCAATCCCAGGGATATTCCCCTTCTTCCCTGGGCCACTTTGCGTCGCTGCCCGTCTCCCTGCTGAGCTGGGGCACAGGCAGGGAGGGAGAAGAGGCAGCTGCGAGCTGCGGAGCAGCCGGGGCTGTGCACACGCACACACGCTGCGTTTATCGGGGCGATAAGGGAGCCACGGGGCTTCGGGAGGCGCAGAGCTCCGTGCCAAGCCTGTGGGTGGGACTGGGATGAGTAACCACGGCCCCGCTGGCGCAGGCACAAAGGTTACAGGCTGCCAGCTGCTTTGAGCAGCCACGCTGCCAGCACCTGCACCCTGATCCGTGGATCCCCTGATCACAGCCACGTCCTGGCTCCCAGAGAATCCCCCTGAGCATCCGCAGCCAGCTGGGAGAAAAATGGGATTGATGCCTTAAGCTTTAGCTGGCATATTCTGATATTTTATATTCAGATTCTGTGCTGGTTTAGCGGGCAGTTCTGAGCTCCATGTTAAGTGTTGGTGAGCTCCCTTCACAAAGTAGGTGGGCAAAACAATTCCTGCTCCAGCTGGGCACCAAGGACAAATGACCCAAATCTCAGCCCAGGAGCACAAACCCCGTGGGCTGCAGAGAGAAAAACAAGCAGGGTGGGACTGCCTGGGCTAAAGCTGGAATGGGACAATGAACTGCAAGGTGCAAATGGAGCAGAACTGATCCCAGGGACAGAGCCCGGGAGCGCTCGTGCATTTTGGGGCCATTTTGGGTCATCTTGGGTGCAGCCCTGGCTGGGCTCTGGTGCTGCCCAAGGTGGATCCATGGAGGAGATGCTTTGGATAAATCCCTGCTTTATTCTGGGACTTTGCCCAGCCTGGGCAGCCTGCACAAGGCATCTAGATAAGAACACGAGCAGTGAGGAGGGGAGATTTAAGATTTAAGATTTGTCCATACTTAGCAAGCCACAAAATGAGCTGGTAGCTGATTTATCAGTGCATTCATCTCCCACAAACTGATCTTAGGTGGTCTCGAATGTGAGTTCCAGCCCATGGACTCAATGAAACCCGAAGAGAACTGCGGTAAAACGGGCTCTGCCCTCAGCAGCTGCCTCAGTGACTCCTCCTGCCAGGGCTGTAAACTCAGAGAGTTTGTTTGTGTTGTTGGTGAATGAGTTCGACTGCACCCCACAAGGTGGAGCCTAAATCCAGAGCTTGAGGTCTGCTCATCACTGATGAGTGTGTGATCCTCACACACTCATCACACTGAAAATCCTCACACTGAAAATTCCTGTTACCTTCATTTTGCTCTGCTCCGTGGTTGCCCAGTGAAGATTTCCTTCAGGAAAGGGTCAAGAAGCAAGGAAATAACCAAGTCTTGATCATTTTTTTCTGGCCACCACTCCAAGTAGCAGAATAAAACAAGAGGAGATAAAAATGTAGACAGCTATTAATGAGTTCCTATTGACTGTTCATTCTCCTGATAGTGGATGCACCTTGGGCTGCTCTGACACATCCTGAGTCCTGCAGGAGTTGCCCTTACACCCAGGAAACCATTCCTCTTTGCTTCAGAAAGCCCAGAATCAGCAAAAAGATGTGAAGGTCTTGTAACAAGCTGCTGACTGATAGAGCAATCATTTCGATAATTACGACATTGGTTGCGTAAAATCCACCTCAGCCCTGACAGACAAGTTATAATCTGGTTTCTCTCGAGGCTAAAAGGGTTAGACCAGGACTAATTGGGGGCAACGAGAGATGGCAGTGGCACACTCCCTGCTGCACGTTTTTCATGGTTAATAACACGGCTGGGTTATGTGGAGGGGTTTTCAGGAGCAGGGCAGGATGGATTAAACCAGGGGGGAAAGTATTTGTATTTGTATTTGTATTTGTATTTGTATTTGTATTTGTATTTGTATTTGTATTTGTATTTCTTTACAAATGAATTGAAAGATGGGGAGGCAGCAAACTGCAGAACACAGGGTTAACATGTCAAATGGACCAGAATTCCCTGATTGGATTCCGATAAAATGTGGATATCTTGGGCAAGGCAGGGACGGACGCTCTGTCCCCAGCCGTGATTCGAGGATCGCTCACAGCGCTCTGCTCTGCGCGCTCCACCTGCGCTGGGTGTTTGTGACAGCAGCTGTCATTTCCTCCGTCAGCTGTCGCTTCAAAGCAGGGATCCAGCACAGGTAATTCCTGTGGGGCTCTGCAGCTTTCTGACCGTGCAGGAATCCGCTCTCAGGACGGACTCCCCAGAGCCCTGACCCGGCACTGCCCCGGGGCCGGACCGGACCGGACCGGGCCGAACCTCCTGCACCTTCGCTTTGTCCCGAACCTCCTGCACCTTCGCTTTGTCCCGAACCTCCTGCACCTTCGCTTTGTCCCGAACCTCCCGCACCTTCGCTTTGCCCAAGGCTGGGTTTGTTAATCGCTGAACAAACGAGCCCTCAGTAGCGGCGGCAGCACTGGGAAGGATGCGCTGATCCAACACCGAGGTGGCGAAGCTCCCCCCGTCCGTACGGACTCTCGGAGGAGATGGCGCTCTTATCCCTCGTAGCTCGGTCCATTGATTGATTGTGTCGGGTCTCTCACCCAATACAATTTCCTGCTCTGTGCCGAGCCTCCAGCCCCCTGCAGAACCAGAGCCATAAAGGCGGGACCGCTGAATGAGCGCCGGCTGATCCGAGCACAACTCTGCCCTGTAACCCGTTCGTGAACCGAACAGCAGAACGCAAACCCGGCTTGTCCAGGCAGGCTCGATGCGGTGACGGCGGCGATGGATGCGCTGATGGGCAGCGAATCCTCCCTGCGGGCCGCTCCAGCGCCAGGGGAGGCAGCTCGGCCGTGTGTGCCCGGGGCTGATGCCGGAGGGACGGCGGGGAGCGGGCGGCCGAGAACGGGGACGGCGGAGGAGCGGGCACCGCTCGGGGAGGCGGAACGGGAGGCGGCTCCTTCCCGCTGCGGGACACGGTAACCGGGATGGGATGGGATGGGAAATGGGATGGGGAATGGGGAATGGATGGGATGGGATGGGATGGGGAATGGGGAATGGGGAATGGGGAATGGGGAATGGGGAGTGGAGATTGGGGATGGGGATGGGATGGGGAATGGGGAATGGGGAATGGGAAATGGGGATGAGGATGGGATGGGATGGGATGGGGATGGGATGGGATGGGATGGGATGGATGGGATGGGATGGGATGGGATGGGATGGGATGGGATTGGGATGGGATGGGATGGGATGGGGATGGGGAATGGGGAATGGGGATGGGGATGGGATGGGATGGGATGGGATGGGATGGGGATGGGATGGGATGGGATGGGATGGGATGGGATGGGATGGGATGGGATGGGATGGGATGGGATGGGATGGGGATGGGATGGGATGGATGGGATGGGGATTGGGATGGGATGGGATGGGATGGGATGGGGATGGGGAATGGGGAATGGGGATGGGGATGGGATGGGATGGGATGGGATGGGGAATGGGGAATGGGGATGGGGAATGGGGAATGGGGATGGGGATGGGATGGGATGGGGATGGGGAATGGGGATGGGGAATGGGGAATGGGGAATGGGGAATGGGGATGGGGATGGGATGGGATGGATGGGATGGGATGGGGATGGGATGGGATGGGATGGGATGGGATGGATGGGATGGGATGGGAATGCAGAGCGGGTTCGCGGCCCTCGGGCAGCCCGGGGCGCGGTGAGCTGCGTGCGGGGGAAGCGCTCACAGCGAGCCAGCCCCGAGCGGCGCTGCCGGCTGGGATGACAAAGCGCAGAAAGGCTGGGATGGGTGCCTGGGCTCGGCAGAGGGCGGCACAGCCCCGCTGCCGTCCCTCCTGCCCGCGCTCCGGTACCGCCACCCGGAGCAGCGAGTGACAGCGAGCCGCTGGTAAAGGTCTTATAAAGGGCTTTTATTTTTTTTTTTTAATCTTGCCAAATTGCCTCTAGTTTCGATTGCTTTTAAGTTTAAAAATGTAGCATCTGTGGCTGGTTTGGGCTTGAAGGACTTTAAACTTTATCTCGTTCATCTCCTGCCTCCCATAGTCCAGCCTCCGTCCAAGCCGGCCTTAAAGCCATCTTTAAATAATATATTTCCAAGTTATTTCTGCTGGTAGCCTTAAAAAGGAATTATTTTCCTATACACCTATTATTGTGGTATTTTAAAATAATCATACTGGACTATTGGCTATTATAATTTTAATCTTTAATGAAGATGAGAATCTCCCACCTTTTTGTTGCCCAAGCAGGTCCACGTTACACAATCCCCTACCTGGGTGGAGATGGATCTAAATCCCCGTGGAGGAGCATTCTGAGCGTTTTGTTGCCTCAGATTTATTCCAAAAGTCCCCAGTTTTATGTTTTGGCACAATCTCAGCTTGGAAGAAAATGAAAGTAATGCCCTGGAAGGAGCTGCCGTCCACAGCTGGAATGGGAAAAATGCCGGCACAAAGTCTGGGAATGGGAAAAATGCCAGCACAAAGTCTGGGAATGGAGGAGGAGCTGGAGGGCAGAACCTGCACCGTGACCGGGCAGACCTGGCTGACTCAGCAGGAGAAGGTGCGGATTCATTTCCCCCGTGTGCCCGGTGTTTCCTGAAGGACCTGAATTTGTGGTTATTTTCACAGATTTTGCCTTATGTAGCAGATCAGGATTTGTCTCCAATTTCGTTGTTCAGAGTGTCACGAAACCAGGCTTTTCTTCCTATAAAAATCAAGCTATTTATAATATTTTTTTTCCATGATCAAATGGATCAGTTTTCACTGATAAGCTTTAGAGTTGATAATCAAAATAAATGTTATTGATCTAAAATCAAATAATAAGCACTGATACATAACTTATGTTATTTTCTTCCAGTATGTATTCTCCTGCTGTCCACTGAAAGTCAGGTTGATGCATAAAAAGAGAAGATTTCTATTAGTTAATTACTGATTTTGAGAGGGATCAGTCCGAAATTCTTCTATTTAAATGCTTTATATAAAATTGCTTTAATCTGTTTTAAGGCCACTGCTGGTGAAATGTTCTCCAAATGCTTCCTTTAAAGGATGATTAATTTAAAATTAAAATTTTAAAATCAGATCCTACACAGAAACACGAGGCAGGTGGGCTCTGGAAAATCAAATTCCCCTGGACTCCGCGCTGCTGTTCTGGGGGTTGGATTTATTTGTCAAATCTAAAACATTTATGAGCCCTGTGGTTATATTTTTGAAGATAAAGGATAATTAATTGTGCTGTGAAATCAAACTTTCTGTCATCCTGGCTGTGTCCTTGTGCGTGCTCGCGCAGGATAAATATTATCCCTGCAAACATCAGGAACCATTTGGAATTCCCACAGTTAGGCACTGGGGTTATTTTGGCTTAAAGATGTCTAAAATAGACGACAGAGCACGTGTGGTTTTAAGGAAATGAAACTACGTGTGGTGCAGGCCTTTTAAACCGAGTTTTGTGGGGATTTATCCATCGGAATCTCTAATCCTGACACTGGAGCAGCAGCTTCAGCACGGATCCCACAGGGGCCTGGGGGGACCTGCTGTGAGTTTGTGGGCCTCAAATGTGGGGATTTGCTCAAATACACTCAAGGCCAACGTCAGCCTTCCACGAGATGCAGAGCAACGCTTTCTCTATAAAATCGACTCTGATATCTGTGAGTGCAGACGTTGGATTGCAGCTCATGGCCTTACATCAAGTGAACCGATCCAGTTTGGGCAGGATTTGTCATCCAACACCTCAGAAACTTGCCTTTGATTGTGTGGAAGGGGCTAGCAGCGGGCCTGTTAGCTAAAGGAGCAAGAAGTAAGAAGAAGAAGAAGAAGCTGATAAGGAGCTTTCTCCAAGGCCGTAACCAAGGAGATCGAGAGAAGGAAGATAAGAGCATTCTGCAGCTGGATGAAGCGATTTTAGAAAGTTAGGTGGAGTCAGAGTAACTTTTCACCAATGGCATGGTATTGAATTATTGTGGCCAATAGCTAAGGTAGAAGAAGGGTAAACAACTGGAAAGTGTATAAAAGATCAGCCATTTTCATTAATAAACTGTTGCCAAGTGTTACCAACTGAGACTGCTTGTTGTCTCTGCTTTATGTCGTGACCGCCTCGACTGCGACATGATTGTGGATTTATTTAGAAACTTCCATTTGCTGTAGGAGCAGCCTCTGGAATGACTCTGACTGCTGGGGCAGTGTTCCTCTAGGGCATTTTCAACCAAACCAGGGACTCACAAAGCATTTTTCCAGGTGTGTATCCCACACCCACAGGCTGCCTTGGAATGCTCTGCCCCATCTGCCTCTGCTGCCTTCCCATGTCCTCGGACAGCCCTGGGATTTCCCCCTGAATCCTCTGGAATGCACAAAATGCCATCGAGGAAAGATGTTCCTGCCAAGAAAGCAGCTTGGAGGATGCTTCCTGAATCCCTGCCTGGATTGCTTTTATTGCTTTATTGCCACTCTCCTTTATTTGTTCTCTGCCCAGAATTTAACCCAGCCCAGCCTTGTTTTCTGTGTCAACCTCCTGAGACTGTCACACCTTGTTATTTAAATGTGTCATCTCCACCACGCTCCCAGGAGTGTTCCCAGCCTGGGCATCCCGTGGGATCTGCGGGAGCTGCTGAGAAATGCTGGGAATGGGATGCACTTTGTGTGTGCACATAAATGGGGAAATGCTGGGAATGGGATGCACTTTGTGTGTGCACAGGAAATGCAGAAATGCTGGGAATGGGATGCACTTTGTGTGTGCTCATGGAATGCAGAAATGCTGGGAATGGGATGCACTTTGTGTGTGCACATAAATGGGGAAATGCTGGGAATGGGATGCACTTTGTGTGTGCACATGGAATGGGGAAATGCTGGGAATGGGATGCACTTTGTGTGTGCACATGGAACGGGGAAATGCTGGGAATGGGATGCACTTTGTGTGTGCACATAAATGGGGAAATGCTGGGAATGGGATGCACTTTGTGTGTGCACATAAATGCAGAAATGCTGGGAATGGGATGCACTTTGTGTGTGCACAGGAAATGCAGAAATGCTGGGAATGGGATGCACTTTGTGTGTGCACATAAATGGGGAAATGCTGGGAATGGGATGCACTTTGTGTGTGCTCAGGAAATGCAGAAATGCTGGGAATGGGATGCACTTTGTGTGTGCACAAAATGGAGAAATGCTGGGAATGGGATGCACTTTGTGTGTGCACATGGAATGGGGAAATGCTGGGAATGGGATGCACTTTGTGTGTGCACATGGAATGGGGAAATGCTGGGAATGGGATGCACTTTGTGTGTGCACATAAATGGGGAAATGCTGGGAATGGGATGCACTTTGTGTGTGCACATGGAATGGGGAAATGCTGGGAATGGGATGCACTTTGTGTGTGCACATAAATGGAGAAATGCTGGGAATGGGATGCACTTTGTGTGTGCACAGGAAATGGGGAAATGCTGGGAATGGGATGCACTTTGTGTGTGCACATGGAATGGAGAAATGCTGGGAATGGGATGCACTTTGTGTGTGCACATGGAACGGGGAAATGCTGGGAATGGGATGCACTTTGTGTGTGCACATAAATGGGGAAATGCTGGGAATGGGATGCACTTTGTGTGTGCACATAAAATGGGGAAATGCTGGGAATGGGATGCACTTTGTGTGTGCAAACAAAATGGAGAAATGCTGGGAATGGGATGCACTTTGTGTGTGCACATAAATGCAGAAATGCTGGGAATGGGATGCACTTTGTGTGTGCACATGGAATGGGGAAATGCTGGGAATGGGATGCACTTTGTGTGTGCACATAAATGGGGAAATGCTGGGAATGGGATGCACTTTGTGTGTGCACAGGAAATGGGAAAATGCTGGGAATGGGATGCACTTTGTGTGTGCACATAAATGGAGAAATGCTGGGAATGGGATGCACTTTGTGTGTGCACATAAATGGGGAAATGCTGGGAATGGGATGCACTTTGTGTGCGCACATAAATGGGGAAATGCTGGGAATGGGATGCACTTTGTGTGTGCACATGGAATGGGGAAATGCTGGGAATGGGATGCACTTTGTGTGTGCACATGGAATGGGGAAATGCTGGGAATGGGATGCACTTTGTGTGTGCACATGGAATGCAGAAATGCTGGGAATGGGATGCACTTTGTGTGTGCACATGGAATGGGGAAATGCTGGGAATGCGATGCACTTTGTGTGTGCACATAAATGGGGAAATGCTGGGAATGGGATGCACTTTGTGTGTGCACAGGTAATGGAGAAATGCTGGGAATGGGATGCACTTTGTGTGTGCACATAAATGGGGAAATGCTGGGAATGCGATGCAGTTGTGTGTGCACATGGAATGGGGAAATGCTGGAAATGGGATGCACTTTGTGTGTGCACATAAATGGGGAAATGCTGGGAATGGGATGCACTTTGTGTGTGCACATGGAATGGGGAAATGCTGGGAATGGGATGCAGTTGTGTGTGCACATGGAATGGGGAAATGCTGGGAATGGGATGCACTTTGTGTGTGCACAGGAAATGCAGAAATGCTGGGAATGGGATGCACTTTGTGTGTGCACATGGAATGGGGAAATGCTGGGAATGGGATGCACTTTGTGTGTGCACATGGAATGCAGAAATGCTGGGATTGGGATGCACTTTGTGTGTGCACATAAATGGAGAAATGTTGGGAATGTGATGCACTTTGTGTGTGCACATGGAATGGAGAAATGCTGGGAATGGGATGCACTTTGTGTGTGCACATGGAACGGGGAAATGCTGGGAATGGGATGCACTTTGTGTGTGCACAGGAAATGCAGAAATGCTGGGAATGGGATGCACTTTGTGTGTGCACAGGAAATGGAGAAATGCTGGGAATGGGATGCACTTTGTGTGTGCACGTGAAATGCAGAAATGCTGGGAATGGGATGCACTTTGTGTGTGCACATAAATGGAGAAATGCTGGGAATGGGATGAACTTTGTGTGTGCACAGAAATGGGGAAATGCTGGGAATGGGATGCACTTTGTGTGTGCACATAAATGGGGAAATGCTGGGAATGGGATGCACTTTGTGTGTGCACATGGAATGGGGAAATGCTGGGAATGGGATGCACTTTGTGTGTGCACATGGAATGGGGAAATGCTGGGAATGGGATGCACTTTGTGTGTGCACATGAGATGGAGAAATGCTGGGAATGGGATGCACTTTGTGTGTGCACAGGAAATGGGGAAATGCTGGGAATGGGATGCACTTTGTGTGTGCACATGGAATGGGGAAATGCTGGGAATGGGATGCACTTTGTGTGTGCACATGGAATGGGGAAATGCTGGGAATGGGATGCACTTTGTGTGTGCACATGGAATGGGGAAATGCTGGGAATGGGATGCACTTTGTGTGTGCACATGGAATGGGGAAATGCTGGGAATGGGATGAACTTTGTGTGTGCACATAAATGGGGAAATGCTGGGAATGGGATGCACTTTGTGTGTGCACAGGAAATGCAGAAATGCTGGGAATGGGATGCACTTTGTGTGTGCACATAAATGCAGAAATGCTGGGAATGGGATGCACTTTGTGTGTGCACATAAATGGAGAAATGTTGGGAATGGGATGCACTTTGTGTGTGCACATGGAATGCAGAAATGCTGGGAATGGGATGCACTTTGTGTGTGCACATAAATGGAGAAATGCTGGGAATGGGATGCACTTTGTGTGTGCACATAAATGGAGAAATGCTGGGAATGGGATGCACTTTGTGTGTGCACAGGAAATGGAGAAATGCTGGGAATGGGATGCACTTTGTGTGTGCACATGGAATGTGGAAATGCTGGGAATGGGATGCACTTTGTGTGTGCACATAAATGGGGAAATGCTGGGAATGGGATGCACTTTGTGTGTGTACATAAATGGGGAAATGCTGGGAATGGGATGCACTTTGTGTGTGCACATGGAATGGGGAAATGCTGGGAATGGGATGCACTTTGTGTGTGCACATGGAATGGGGAAATGCTGGGAATGGGATGCACTTTGTGTGTGCACATGGAATGGGGAAATGCTGGGAATGGGATGCACTTTGTGTGTGCACATGGAATGCAGAAATGCTGGGAATGGGATGCACTTTGTGTGTGCACATAAATGGGGAAATGCTGGAAATGGGATGCACTTTGTGTGTGCACATGGAATGGGGAAATGCTGGGAATGGGATGCACTTTGTGTGCGCACATAAATGGGGAAATGCTGGGAATGGGATGCACTTTGTGTGCACATGGAATGGGGAAATGCTGGGAATGGGATGCACTTTGTGTGTGCACATGGAATGGGGAAATGCTGGGAATGGGATGCACTTTGTGTGTGCACACGGAATGGGGAAATGCTGGGAATGGGATGCACTTTGTGTGTGCACATGGAACGGGGAAATGCTGGGAATGGGATGCACTTTGTGTGTGCACATGGAACGGGGAAATGCTGGGAATGGGATGCACTTTGTGTGTGCACATAAATGGGGAAATGCTGGGAATGGGATGCACTTTGTGTGTGCACATAAATGGGGAAATGCTGGGAATGGGATGCACTTTGTGTGTGCACATAAATGGAGAAATGCTGGGAATGGGATGCACTTTGTGTGTGCACATGGAATGGAGAAATGCTGGGAATGGGATGCACTTTGTGTGTGCACATGGAACGGGGAAATGCTGGGAATGGGATGCACTTTGTGTGTGCACATGGAATGGAGAAATGCTGGGAATGGGATGCACTATGTGTGTGCACATGGAATGGGGAAATGCTGGGAATGGGATGCACTTTGTGTGTGCACATAAATGAGGAAATGCTGGGAATGGGATGCACTTTGTGTGTGCACATGGAATGCAGAAATGCTGGGAATGGGATGCACTTTGTGTGTGCACATAAATGAGGAAATGCTGGGAATGGGATGCACTTTGTGTGTGCACATGGAATGCAGAAATGCTGGGGATGGGATGCACTTTGTGTGTGCACATGATATCCCAAAAACACCGGGATCATCAATCCCCCACCCCTGTGTGTGTGTGTGGTGCATCCCAGGACTTTTGGAACCCTGTGGGGAAGATGAAAAACCCTTTCTGTTGTGCCTGTTTCTTTATGGATTTTTTTATACCTGTTTCTAGATGAGTTTTTTATTCCAGTTTGAAAATGCAAAAAAAAAAAGGAAGAAATCCGCCCACTGCTACCTTAAAGAAGACCAACTCCTCCCCGTGTGTAAAGACCGTTTTTTAATCACTTTATTCATATCAGCAAGGCCCAGTTCTCAGTAGTTTACACTTCTAATGGACAACGATACAGAATCTGCAGCTGCATGAACGGAATTCACCCGGACACGTCCACGGCACGGCGGAGGGACCGCGGGGACGCCCTGGCCGCGCTCCCGGGGCTTCCCTGGGGCTCAGGGCAGCACCACAGCCATGGGCAGGGCTCAGGGATGCCCACAGCCTGGCAGAGCCCTGGGCAGCACCCACAGCCCTGGCAGAGCTCAGGGCAGCACCCGGAGCTCAGGGCAGGGCTCAGGGCAGTACCCACAGCCCTGGGCAGCACCCAAAGCCCTGGAAGAGCCCTGGGCAGCACCCACAGCCTGGCAGAGCTCAGGGATGCCCAGAGCCATGGAAGAGCTGCCCAAAGCTCTGCAGAGCTCAGGGCAGCACCCACAGCCCTCGGCAGCACCCACAGCCCTGCAGAGCCCTGGGCAGCACCCACAGCCCTGGGCAGCACCCACAGCCCTGGCAGAGCTTGGGGCAGCACCCAGAGCCCTGGGCAGCACCCACAGCCCTCGGCAGCACCCACAGCCCTGCAGAGCCCTGGGCAGCACCCCAGAACTATGGCAAAGCTCGGGGCAGCACCCACAGCCCTGCAGAGCTCAGGGCAGCACCCACAGCCCTGGGCAGCACCCAAAGCCCTGGGCAGCACCCAGAGCCTGGCAGAGCCCTGGGCAGCACTCAAAGCCATGGCAGAGCTCAGGGCAGCACCCAGAGCTCAGGGCAGGGCTCAGGGATGCCCAGCGCCTGGCACAGCCCTGGGCAGCACCCAGAGCCCTGGGCAACACCCCAGAACCATGGCAAAGCTCAGGGCATCACCCACAGCCCTGGCAGAGCTCAGGGCAGCACCCACAGCCCTGGAAGAGCCCTGGGCAGCACCCAGAGCCCTGGGCAGCACCCACAGCCCTGGCAGAGCTCAGGGATGCCCAGAGCCATGGAAGAGCTGCCCAAAGCTCTGCAGAGCTCAGAGCAGCACCCACAGCCCTGGGCAGCACCCACAGCCCTGGCAGAGCCCTTGGCAGCACCCACAGCCCTGGGCAGCACCCACAGCCCTGGCAGAGCTTGGGGCAGCACCCACAGCCCTGGGCAGCACCCACAGCCCTGGCAGAGCCCTTGGCAGCACCCACAGCCCTGGGCAGCACCCACAGCCCTGGCAGAGCTTGGGGCAGCACCCACAGCCCTGGGCAGCACCCACAGCCCTGGCAGAGCTCAGAGCAGCACCCACAGCCCGGGGCAGCACCCAAAGCCCTGGAAGAGCCCTGGGCAGCACCCACAGCCCTGGGCAGCACCCCAGAACTATGGCAAAGCTCGGGGCAGCACCCACAGCCCTGGGCAGCACCCACAGCCCTGGGCAGCACCCACAGCCTGGCAGAGCCCAGGATTGCCCAGAGCTGCAGGAACAGCGCTCAGGGCTCACCAGGACCCTGCTGCCTTTGGCTCCGCGCCACAGCTGGGAGCTGGGGTGGAATTTTTTTCTTGTGTTGTTTTTAAGGATGAAAAAGTCTCGGGGACAGCACTCTCCAGACAAGGGTTTCAGTGTTCTCATCAAAGCTTTTAAAAAATAAAGGCTATTATTTGTGGTTTTTTTTTTTATTTTTGGGAAAATACAGTATTGCATAACTGGGGGAACGATGCTCTTGTATTCCAGGTGAAATTCCAGCTGTGCTGCGGGTGTAGGAGCTGGGATTGGATGGTTCTCTGAGCAGGCACTGCCTTGTTCTGTGATTGTTTACACACCTCAAACCCCAACCCCTCCGTTCCTCTCTGAGCCTGCCGCGTGAAATGCCTGGAAATAAATTATTTACCACAGGAACACCGATACTACAGCACAGCTTGTATTGCTTCTTCCAAAATAAAAACGTACTCATGACTCTGCTGCCTTCAGAAAATGGATAAAGCAGAGAGTGCCTGTGGGGAGGGAGGGATGGGGACGTGGGGATGGCCAGAAATTCTCCTGTCACCGGCAGGAATTCGGGGTTTTGTGCCCCAAATGCTGACACTGCTCTCGGGTTCCAAGGCTTAGGTTTGTACACAGTGATCTCTTTGTGCCACCTGAAGTTAATTGGCATTTACAGAGCCAGCAGCATTGGAAAAACATCCATCCTGCTCCTGGCTTTCCTAAAAAAAAAACCTCATTTCCAAGTCTGGCTTGTATTTGATTCTGACTTTATTATTGCTTAAAAGGCTGTAGAATTCCTAACTGAGCTCCTGTTCCTGCTCAAAGCCATTTCAGGGAAGTTTTTAGTGTGAGCAGCCTGGCAAAAGGTGAAAAACCTTTAAAGCATGAAATAATCTGGGAACTGAAGTAGGGAGGGGCCAAATTTTATTGCATCTGCCTGGAATATTGTACTAAAAACAAAGTGTAAAGCACAGGTTAAAGGTTTCCCTAATCCCAAGTAAGATTTCTTTTTTCCTCATGCAGCTGTATTAAATCAGAATTCAAAATATTTGTGATTTTGATGGGAAAACTGTGGGGTTTCCTGACCTGAAAAGGCTATTATTACTATTACTATTACTATTACTATTACTATTACTATTACTATTACTATTACTATTATTATTACTATTATTATTATTAGTAGTAGTAGTAGTAATAATAATAATAACAATAATAACAATAATAACAATAATAATAATAATAGTAATAATAGTAATAAATTGGGCAAAGATGTTTGGAATTTGCTGCTGGGTGGGGAGCAGAAGGTGAAATTCCCATTCTGGCTGTTATTTCAGAGAAATCCCCACAAATCCCACAGGGGATGTGGGGCAGCGCTCCCTGTGCTCAGTGTAACAGGAGGTTTGGGATATTTCCCCAAATTTTCCCTCACATTTATGGATATTTCGTGTCAGAGAGGCTGCGCCCATGGATTCAACTCAGGCTGCAAAAAATGCAGGATTGGCCATGAAATATGGGAAAAAGAACTGAAGTGCTTTAGTTCCCTATTGCTGAGGTAAT